>NW_027152415.1:0-235725 GCF_040937935.1 Hyperolius riggenbachi | reverse complement strand
GCCTCATTGATTATTAATCGAGTAGGTGTGTATGATGACACCACAAGTGGGTCCACCAATAGACGGATATAGGGGATGGCGAAGATGATGTCATATTTAACTCTTTCCTAGTCGGTATTAAATCTGGGGTGAGCGATGGAGAGGGCATTCTGCTTCTTCCTTCTGCACTAGCTCGCAAAGCCGACTTGGACCTCTAAGCATGTTATTCCTTTCTGTAATCTGATATAATGTATGCTGTACATAGGTAGTCTAGATGTAACATAGAGTAGATACAAGAAGACCTGGGTATATTCAGTAAGAAGATACTCAAGCAGCTGTAACGCAACATGGAAGTCTGCTTTGCCAGGAGATGAATGTATCTATCTGTATTCCTGTTTCCTGAATAAATAACGTAAACATTGAAGAAGCCTGAGAAAGTCTATATCCTGTTTGCGGTGTGGAGAGTCAAGTGATCTCACAGTCTGTGAGACGATGGTGTCGAAGCAAGGTGATTAGAACAGTTTATAACAGTGGTGCTGAAATCCTTCCCTGCCTAGCAATACAGGCAGACGGGGCCGGGGCCGAAGAAAGTGGTTTCAAGATATTCCACAGCAAAACAAGCGGAATAGACGGACATGGACTGTAAAGCTTATCAAGCTGATACTGATAAGCTGGTGTGAGTGTGTGGGAGCCGAGCACACACGGGCTGCAATTCGAGGGAACCAGCGGCGACACTCGTGGATGTTAAACTTTGACTGTCAGTGCACATCAGTCATAGCCTAAACCGGATCGCAGGTGACTGGAACGCTCCGAGGCCGGCTGGCAGCTGCCGCTGGATATCGATCCGCTGAGCCAGTGTGGGTACACAGAGATGACGCTCAGGAGTTCCAGAGATCCACTCAGTGTCGTGAAAAAGTTGCCATAAGCTGGTCGAATTCGCAGGCTTACAAAGTCCTCTGCTCAGGCAAGTATGTTTTACGTTGTTATGTTGCATTATCTTTATTGTATGAGAGGAGGATAATGTGTTCTGTGTTTTGGTGTTAATTGCAGCGTGGAGGCTGCGGGTTTCGCATCTTGTAAATACAGAATGTGTTTTCAGAGTTTATGCGCTTTGATTGTTTCTTAGGATTCGATGTTCCTGTGTGGCAGATGTTTTGTTTTCTCTCTCTCTGGGTTTTGTTTTGTTTTTCTCTCCCTGTCCAGAGACTGGGCAGGATGATAGATAAAGGGGGGGGGGTCCCCCGCGGCAGAGGGAAACCAACAGTGTTAGTGGTGGACAGGGGAGAGAGGTAGCCGAGTAGACAGGAGAGGGAAGGAGAGAACAGTTGTAAAACTTAGAAGTAAGTTTTTTCTCGGTGAGCTGTTTTTTTTCTTTTTTCTTTTTTTTCGGGGAGCTGGGGGGACAGCCCTTGTCTCTGGGTAGCTGTGTAAGTTCGCATAGTGACAGCTGAGATAATGGGTGAGGTTTTTGTTTGTCTTTCCTCCGTGCGTTTCCAGTCAGAGTTGCTAACATGCTTGTAAATGTCTGCATCTGTTATGTTGTTCAGCCAGCTCGTCTGTTGTTCGTCTCAGCAGTACTAGCTGTTAATATGGTTTATAGTTACGCTGCGCGTTTGAGTAGTTCTGATCTGAGTTATGGCTGAGATAAACTGCAGATGATTTGTGTAGAGAGGGAGTTTCCCAAGTCCCTGGGTGAATAATCGCAGCTGGGACGAAGTCTCCGGTCGTAGACAGTGTGTGTGGCGGAATGCTGATATTTTTTTTTTCTCTCTTCTCTCTGCACTGTGTATAACTATGCATAAAATGTTTGGTCTGTGTGAGTTTTGTTTTCTCTCCGAAGATATAGGAACGAGAGGCTGCTATGGGAGCAGCCATCTTAGCTGGCAGTCCAGGACTCAAAATGGCGGCAGTGGAGAGAGCCCGCCCCCGAGAGTCATGGCCCCCACACGTCATGGCAGGGGGGGAGGAGGGGCTGGGGGATCCACGTCACGTCAGGCTGTGCTCGCGGCTCCGGGCAGAGCAGCTGAAAGGGAGGGGGGTAGAAATACAGAGACATGCTACTGTGTGTCTCAGGTCTCAAAGTATTTCCCCAGAGTTTTTCCCTGAGTCCAGGGAAAGGAATGCCAGGATACGTGCAACAAGCATTAGCAGGAGCACGGATAGGAAAAGTGTCCCAGCTAGGTGCAGGGACACACGTAGCAGTGCAGGTCAGGAAAGTGTCTGTACTGAGTTGCTTACGGGATTATTCCTGTAAGTGGGGCACCTTAATGGGTGGTGCAGCATGAGTTCCCAATAGAAGGAAAGGGGGACAGTGCATCAGGGGGGTGCAGGAGGTGGAAAAAAGTGAGGTGACCAATCCGGGTTTCCGTCGCCTATGCTGGGCTGGGGCTGTTTTTTTTGGGCGTTTTTTTTTTTCGTCCACTGATTGGTCAAATATGTTTTTTCCAGCTCTTATCAATTGTAGCACAAAGAACAAGGACTGACAGCAGTTCATGGGGCAATTATACAGAGGATAGAATTGCCGTTTACAGAGTGACAGTGTATCAGTACGGTGTTTGCCATGTGACTACCTACCAAGTGGGCATTCAGGGATCTGCATACAGGCATGTGACGCTGGTATGCTTAGCCCTGCACCCTGTGTAGTTTGAGTGCAAAGCGCTCCTTCCTACAGGGAGGCAGCCGTTTTTTTTGGTAGTCTAGGTGGTGGCACGGCAAACATTGATCAGAGGGTACAACACACAGAACTTCTAGCAGAGCTGGTATCGCGATGAAGTTCTAGATAAGTAAATGCGATAATGAGTAAGAGCATTGCAGGCTCACCTGCAAAGCAGCAACAGGTGTGGCATCCGGAATCTGTGCATGCGACGGCCGCGCATGGACAGATAGGGGGGGATGTGGAGTGAGCTGCAATGAGGTGAGAGCTTCCAAAGGTGAAGTCCGTGGGAGCATATTTTAAACAGGTAAGTACTGAGGATAGTACTGAGGTAGGGGGGTGAAGTTTAACTCCAATCTACCAAAAAGAGTAAACAGAGTTCATGAGAACCATAAAGCAACGAGATCAATTACGATATATATTGATCAATTTAAAGTGTAAAGAGTACAAGCCGCAGGGCGAATCCCAAATCATTAATAAGAATTGATTTGTTTGTATTTCGATTTCAGGTGTTTGGCAATATGGAATTGAGACAGCTGCAGTGCTGGCAGCAAAGCTGGAGATGTCAGTCGGATAAGCGAAAGGTTCCAGATGCCAATCTAAGTTTGGAGAAACACGAGATTCCTGAAATTGGAAAGAGACTAAAACACGAGATTCCTGAAATTGTGAAGAGACTAAAAACCGAGGTTCCTGAGATCGGAAAACGTCTAAAAAAACTGACTGAGCAAAGCATAGTGCAAATTGCTAATGTTTTTCTTTCCCAAGGTGGTGCTTTTATAATGAAGAGTACCGTGCTGATGGTGATCCTAGGTTGCCATTCCGTCCTAGGAGAACGAAGAGAGGACATTCTCATGTATAATAAGGGGTTAATGAGAATGCAAGGCCCAAGCATGTTAATGTTGGGTGACAAAGGTACTGATCCTTTCACACCTCCCTCCGCTTGGCACAGATGGACCAAGCAGGGATGGAGGGAAAGAGCACTTGTGCCAGGAGAAAACAAATTTCATGGCACAATGTGGGTGAAAGGGCTGAAAGGTCAGGTGTGCTGGAAGGGTGACGTGAACGGCAGTGTAAACCTGCTATTGAATGTCACACTCCCAGAATCGATGCACCGATCCAAAGGTTTGTTAAAAGGTACATTGCAGTACAATGGGTACATGCAAAAGGTGGAGTGTGTGATTCAGGGGTACCTTGTCTTGGTTATGCAGAGTGAGATGGTTCCAGATTGGAGAGGAACGAGCAGGAGGCGTCAATTCTCTTACCAGAGAGACGCAGGGGACAACATCACACTCTGGAGCTACCAACAGAGAGTGCCTCTGAAACAACTATACACACGTAAAGGCTGGAAAGCCGAGGGTGGGTGGTTCTCGAAACAAGAAGTAAAAATCGAGATCAAGCCACATTTCCAGGTGACAAAGAGGGTGGGGAGAGCGGTCCCGGGGGAGGGAAAGCCCACACAGGGAACCCCATTCACACCACACGGGTCACAACAGGGGACGATATTACACAGTCCATATGCAACAGCTTATCCTCATGATAGTTGGGTAAGTGAAGAGGTACTCTTAATCGAACGATTGCAGAGAGTACAGTCTTCCCGACCTCAGGTACATAGTGTGCCTCAGGACATAAGGGGGGAAGAGGTCCAATCAGGACAGCTGGGGACATATTTTGTCAGCGAGAGATTGGACAAGGGGAGGTATATTAATTTTTCTGGAGAAGGATCTTTTGCATGGCAGCTTCGAGATGTTTGGGTGAACAAATGGAAACGGTGCAACATTCCTTTAGGCACCGCTACTTCCTTAGTTCCCACCTTAACCCGTGTCTTACACCAGGACCTGAGAGGTCAACCTTTTTTGGTGCTAGACGGGGAGGTGAAGCAAGTAGAGTTGTCCTCATGCGGGCAATTCTTGCAGAAGTACCTGCGTTGGCCGGGGCAAGTCAAATTTAGTGAAGAAGCCTGCAGGTTCAATAACGCAGAATGCGAGGCTACCATTCAAAAGATCCACCCTGAAGCCCAACCGATAGTTCCGGTGGCGGAAGGAAAGGTTTGGTTTTTTAACATAAGTTCTAATGATACATTCAAGGTATATTCTCATAATTGTTCCGATAAGGGGGAGTTTAGAAGGGGAACATATTGTGGGAGCGGAGATCCCATATGGATCCAGTGATCCAGGTTGGATGACGTTGTTTCTCAAATTGTTAAGAGAACTCTAAAGTGCAAAGTTTCACGGGTAGTTCCCGTCCTGAAAGAGAACATGACATGGGACAAAGGGGAACAGGTTTTGATCCAAGACGACCACATTTTGTTACAAAGGTTAAACAAACAGTACACTAAGTTAGAGGTAAGATTTCACCATGATACAGGTGATCTTCACGAGGTAGAATACAAAAATGAGCAGGTGAGTTCCAGTCTGACCTGGTGGACAAGGGTTCCGGTGATGTTCCAGGGACACTCGGACTGGGCCTCTGCAGTTCCAAAGTTCTTTCTACACCCACTGGTCGTCTGGATGGGGATGACAACTTTAGGCATCATTATCCAGGTGAGGTTGCGTGTGAAAATTACGTAAAACAAATTAACCTGGTCCAGAGATTGGTGCCTCATAAACAATCTCCTGAACCAATAGTTTAAATTAAGGGATATACAGGGTTACGGGTATAGGTTTAGTAGTACCTGTGATGGAGCTGATTGTATAAAGGCGCTCTTTTAGAAGGCACCTGGCACTGCTCCGTTTTGTAACAACCAAACGAGTTTCACTTTTCTGTGGTCATGCAAGTTTGTGAGTGATACGTAAGTGACGCAAATGCTGAGCATGTGGTATAGAGGGATTTAGAAGTAGGGCCTCCCCAGAGAGCCTGGTTACAGGAAGACCAAGAGGTATTGCTCTCTCTCTTCCAGGGGTAATCGCCTAGAGCAGAGAAGTTGTGTGAGCACGAACATCAAAAAGTGAAACATAAAAGAAAAGAAACCAGGTACTGGGAGGTTCAGACGCTGGGATCTGCGGGTCAAGCCGTTTTAGGGGGGATTGTTATAATTTAAGTAGGCCTCAGTTACTTGGCCTGAGTTTTATGTAAAAGGCTTGTCCGCAGTGTATGCCTTTAAAATCAATAGAGGTTTTGTGATGCAGGCAGAGGCATCTCAGGGTCTGCGTGTAGCAGAGGATACACGCAGATACTGAGAACATGTTCCTAAAAGAAGGCCATTGGACTACTCTGACCTTAACACTACACCACAGGAACATAAAACATCAGCCATGTTATGTAAATATCCACGGGCCTGCATATAGGTCAAATGCCTCATTGATTATTAATCGAGTAGGTGTGTATGATGACACCACAAGTGGGTCCACCAATAGACGGATATAGGGGATGGCGAAGATGATGTCATATTTAACTCTTTCCTAGTCGGTATTAAATCTGGGGTGAGCGATGGAGAGGGCATTCTGCTTCTTTCTTCTGCACTAGCTCGCAAAGCCGACTTGGACCTCTAAGCATGTTATTCCTTTCTGTAATCTGATATAATGTATGCTGTACATAGGTAGTCTAGATGTAACATAGAGTAGATACAAGAAGACCTGGGTATATTCAGTAGGAAGATACTCAAGCAGCTGTAACGCAACATGGAAGTCTGCTTTGCCAGGAGATGAATGTATCTATCTGTATTCCTGTTTCCTGAATAAATAACGTAAACATTGAAGAAGCCTGAGAAAGTCTATATCCTGTTTGCGGTGTGGAGAGTCAAGTGATCTCACAGTCTGTGAGACGATGGTGTCGAAGCAAGGTGATTAGAACAGTTTATAACAGTTACTTTTTTTTCAACCAGCAAGTAATTTTTTTGACAGGAAATGACATAGTTGTCTCCCAAAAGATAATAAGATGATGTACAAGAGGCATTATTGTGGGGGGGGGGGAAAAAACATTTCTCTTTTATTTACATTTGACCAAAAAGTGCCCAGTCCACAATTATTCATACTCATCTCAATTATCAATAGAAAAGCCTTTACTGGCTATTACAGCAATCAAATGTTTCCTATAACTGCAGACCAGCTTTTTGCATGTCTCCGCAGGTATTTTTGCCCATTAATCTTTAGCATGTCAAAAACCTGAGCGGTTCTTGCCTTTTTCATGATTGCTAACTCAGTAAAGGACCAGCCCTTAAAGAGTTGCTATCATATAAATCCGGCATAGTGGGGTCTGAACCCTCTATAACAGTAATTATAGATTGACGACATACCTTGAAATGAATCAGAGCACTCAGTATATGATTTTATATAAAAAATTGTATTTGCTTATCATACAGCATATATACAAAATATGAACAGTTCCAAGTAGTGTTCCCTTCTAACAGTATTCCATCTTATCATGGCTTTATAGCCAAGTGATTATCAATCTTCTAAGTACATTCAAAAAAGAATATAACAGAATAAGATCAATAGTAGTCTCATCTGTATCAATAGCTGTGTATCTAGTAGCTGTGTAAAGCTTGTAGTAATCTTTTTAAAGAAATAGCATACAAATAGCTTCTAATAAAACTTCTTGCTAACCTCTTAACAAAACTTAATGCTGAAAAATTAATAACGTAAATCACCAGAATATTAAGCATAGTACCCCTTCTCTGTCATCTCTTCAGCATCTAGAACCACGTGTGGGAAGGTAGCTTCTGCCTCATGTGTCTTCTCAGGAGATTGTTGGGTTTCTGCAAACTATGAGCTTTCAGCTCCTACTTTTATAGGGATTGGATGCAATATGGCTGCCTAATCTGGAATTTCCCTGAATCCCAGGTTCTGATTGGCTAAAGCTTCCATGCGTCAATGCTTTATCATGTTTTGAATACCTAAATCATAATATTATTGTTTATAAATTCTGATTAGGTCATTTCTGACACAGTTGATTAAAAATGGACGTCACCAGCCATCTTGTCTGCTGGTTGACTTTTTTCCCCAGACATTGAGACTAAACAATGTCATTCATGATGCATTTATGATAATGTGTCCTTCTTTCCCTGACATAAGATTGGTCAGGTTGACACTGTAAACAGACCTGTGAGAGTCTTCAGCAATTTAGGGCTTATTGAAACATACAGGGCATCTAATATACTTAATTAAATATAAAGCTTATTATATAATTCTTCTTAAAACAATCATATAAGAAATAATTGCATATTAAATCTTAATAATATAAAATCATGTTCTATATAGTTGCCTTTCTTATGAATAAATATAATAACTTCAACCAGCAGATGTCAGCATTTCCTCATCTTTAACTGATTGGGAAAACACCTTATTGTTTTATTTTTTATAAGGCCTGTTCCCAAAACATCATGTGTTATCAGCTAGCTGAGACTAGAACACGTCAACAATCCTCCAGAATCATAACAATCTCACGAGAATGTTTTACTGTCTCATCTATCACTGGTAGAATCCAGCTTTTAAATGTATTTCAAAGTATTAAATTATATTATATAGGGTTTAACAATAACTATTTCTTTCTTTAGAAGGACTGTAATGATTATTAATATTTAGATTAATAATATCTATGTGTAATAATTAAGAAAATGTACATATATCATTACTGCAGTAATGTGAGTTTTAACTTGTTCCCAGTTTTTACACAGAAGTATCTTTCAAATGTCAAGGCCACAGACAAACGCACTAACATAAACAAAAATGTTCTGGCTTTTTGTAACTAGAATAATCCAATTATGAGTTTCACTGCCTGAAATATGCTTATATGTCACAGAGCAATATTTTAAAAAAGTACTCTAACTTTACAGTTTACAATGAAATTTTGCATAGAACATTAAAACTTAAAACATACACATGACAGCTTTTCCTGCATAAATAAAACCGCTAGAATTCTGACAAGCAATGAGCTCCAAATCATTCAGGTTGGAGGGTCTTTTTGCCATCACTCTGATCTTTAGGTCCCTCCACAGATTCTCAATTGGATTCAAGTCAGGACTCTGGGCTAGTGCACACCAAACACCTCTAGCAGATCTGCTAACGCTAGAGGTTTTTTAAGCAGATTTTCAGAGTGAATCTAGGCATGTTTAGAGTGGTTTTCTAAACATGCCTAGCGTTTTTTGGAGCGTTTTTGTGTAGCAGATTTCATATATTGTTACAGTAGAGCTGTAACTGAACAGCTTCTGTAACAAAAATGCCTGGAAAACCGCTCTGATCTAGCGCTTTTCAGAGCGGTTTTCCACTTACCTATACTTCAACATTGAGGCAGAAACGCCTCAGAAATCTTGAAAATGCTGCAGCCCCCGAGTTTGCGTTTGGGGGAAAAACGAACTGCTCTGGTGTGCACGATCTCATTCACTTTCATTAGCCGAGCGGTTTTCCCCCTGCAATCGTTTTAAAAAATGCTTCAGAACCGCTCTGGTGTGCACCAGTGCACCAGCCCTCTGGCTGGGCTTTTGCTGTGTGTTTTGGGTTATTGTCATGCTGAAATGTCCACTGGTGTCCAAGGCCAAGTTTCTCTGCAGACTGCCTGAGGTTGTCGTTGAGAATACTCATGTATTGCCCTTTTTTCTAGGTGTTGTTTACTGTGATTAGGTTCCCTGGTCCATTGACTGAAAAACACCTGCAAAACATTAGGTTCCCACCACTATGTTTGACAGTGGGGATGGTGTTCTTTGGGTTGAATGCTTTTCCTTTTTTATGCCAAATGAAGGAAACATCATTGTGACAAAACAATTAAATTTTTGTTTCATCTCACCATAATACAGAAGACCAGCACTGGCGCATTCAGACAGGGGTTACCGATGTATGGAATCCCCCCTTGAGTCTTTTGTACCTTTAAAAAAAATTCCCTGAAATCGCTGAAGCGGGCAAGCTGGTAAATATACAGAGGCTTGCCTCCTGCAGGGTCTGTGGGAGAAACTCAGCTCTCCCACCATTGTAAAGACTGATGTGGACAGCTACATAAGGTATTTCACGGGTTGAAAAGTTTTTGACTGTCCCTAAACTCCAGGAGGGCTGCCTGCAGCTTGTGTGAGAGGCTGACCATCCCTTACATCATTCACACCCCTATGGATAGTATACCTATATCCTTCCCTTATTCCCACAACCCCCATCCCCCATGTTGTTAATGTTTTGTTTTTGCTTTGGCAATGCTAAATGTATTTGGTTCTGCCAATAAAGCTTTGTTGGATTTGGCTGGCAGGGACAGGAGACAGATTACAGAGGCAAGTAGCCTGTGTGATGTGGGACTGCAATACAGATAAGCTCTCTGCTACCCTAGTGCTGGCTGGAAGGGGGGCAATCTCCCCACAGGCCGCCTTTCATTCAGTGATTTAGGGCTGGTGTGCCAATGATGTATTCAGGTTTGGTGTTGTAAGGCAATGGGAAACACTAGGCTAGCTGATAAAAGTGCAATTAGAGGGCAGGCAAGCTGGTAAATATACACAGCATGATGCAGAGCTTGCCTGAAAGGTCTTTTGACAACAATCTGTCTGGTCTCTCCCCATTGTTATAATGACTGCATGTGTGGATAAGGTGTTAAACAAGTTGAAAAGTTTTTGACAGTCCCTAGACTCCAGGAGGGCTGCTTTCTGACTTGTGTGAGAGACCAACAGGGACAGGAGTCTTATTACTGACAAGTAGCCTCTGTGTGATGTGGGACTGCAATACAGATAAGCTCTTTGCTCCATCTCTGGCTATTCTCAGTCTCTCTCCACTCCTCCTCTCTCTGGGCTAGTGCACTGCAAAATCGCAATAGCAATCGCTAGCAATTTGTGAGTGCGATTTTGTGAAGCGATTTTCAGAGTGATTTTTGAATGAATCGCTCAAAAACATGCTACATGCAGCATACCTGCGATTTTGAAAAAATCACAATGCTACTGTGGGAACACTCTCATAGGGTAACATTAGCCCAGCGCTTTTCAAATCGCTCTTGGTTGGCACCAGCCCTCCCTAATTCACCTTTGTTTCCCTCTTCCCCTAGTGCTGGGTGTGTCTTCTTGTCATACAGGAAAGCTAAATAAAAGTGCAATCCTGGTGAAGCAAATTATTATTTAGTATTTATATAGCGCTGCCATCTTCCGCAGATGCATATATCCCTGCATCATATGGCTATCGCTTGCGGTATGTGACACTATGTGGCATATTCCACTGAATTGTCCAAACTAAGTCTATCTCCCGTTCCTCTCTCGGGAGTTGTTCCAGCGCTGTCCCCCATTCAAATTTGCTGCTACCAGAAGCCCTCAGAAACACTCGTGTCCTTAAGTACTTCCAAAGATAGGCAGCTCCGTAATACGCCAGCGCACTTTTGTGCATGGGCAGTATGGAGCCACCTGTATTCGGAAGCCCTCGGGGGACATAAGTACTTCTGGACCTTTCAGGAATCCCCCCCCCTTAAAAATCCTGCGTTTACCCCTGACCAGAACACTTCTTCTTTGTCTAGATGAGCATTTGCAAAAGCCAAGTGAGCATTTGTGTGCCTTATCTGGAGAAGTGGCGTCCTCCTTGGTCTGCATCCGTGGAACCAGTGGTCGAGTCCTGCGTGAACGCTGGTGGACGACGTCCACCTACTTCTTTTAGAGGGTGGACATCGTCCACCCTACAGGGTTGCCAAACGTTTAGTTTTTTTGCACTGTCCGTTGAAAACAGTGCAAAATCTGGCTGTCTGTACAGTCCATATATTTGCTTTTGCCGTCCTGAGTCCATGGCTCTCTATCTCAGTCTCACTGCAGATGTTCCCCTTCCTTGGCTCTTTTGGCTACGGCAGATCCCCCCTCTAGCTGCAGTGAATTATGGTTTTGCCTGCGAGTGGCCCGTACCACCCCCTGCTTGCATGGAGAGGACTTCCCGAGAAGTTTGAAAGCCAGAAGGAGAGACAGCTCTCTGATTATCCGTCCAAGGCTGCCTGCTAGGAGATCAGACTCTCCAAGCATGACCCCCTTATGTTTCCTCCCTCGGCACTTACTGGAAGGGGAGGGGGCGATACAACAGAAGCAGGAGCTGCCAAGGGTGATCAGAGGTATGGACACGATCTCTCTCTATCTGCCCTCCCCTCTGAGCGCATGCATCTTGTTGATAAGACATATCTGTTCTTTCTCTGGAGGTGATGGTCCTTTCAGTAAACATTTAACCTTCCCTGAGCTGGAATAGTCTGAAGTGCTATAGTGAAAGTAATACTTCAGCAGGGGGAAGATCTGTACAGCCACTGCTTCCCCCCATGGGGTGCTGAGAATTGTTTACCTTTTGTGTAATGTGTGTTTACAAGAGATGTGACTGACTGCATGTTTGTCACCTCTGTCAATCTCCTCCTCTTGCTGTCTGCTTTATCAGTCTGCTTCTGTGTGCAGAGAGACCAACTGGTGCTACATTAGTGCTGCCTTCCTCCCATCCCATTATTGCTAATACATCATCTTCCACAGCAATTTACAGAGTATATGTAGTCATGTCTCTAACTGATCCCTCAGAGGAGCTCACAATCTAATCTGTAGCATAGTAATGTGTTTGTTGTTGTCTACCTTATCTGTATGTTTTTTGTGATGTGGGAGGAAACTGGAGTACCCAGAGGAAACTCACATAGTGTTCTCTCCAGGCTCTTTTAGCCGGGTGCTGCACCCGGCTAGTTTTGGTGAGCTCCCAGCTGTCATTGGCTCACCTCCTCCTCTGCTGTAAGCAGACAAGCTTCGGCCCTGCATTCTGTCATTTAGCCACACCCGGCTACTTTTTCATTCCACCAGGCTGGCAAAAATGTCTGGGGAAAACACTGCCATACATACACGGGGAGAATATACAAACTCCATGCAGAAAGGGCCCTGGCTGAGATTTGAACATCGGGGTTGGGGTGAGTCCACTCACCTCTTTTCCCAGGACTAGACCCCTGCGTGGAATCCAGAAGTTTGCAGTGTCCGTTGGATTGTCTGCCTTAAGAAATTGCCACCAGCAGAGAACAGATTCACCAGGATGGCCATGGTGGTGATTCTTGAATTCTTTTTCACCTCTCTCACTTTCCTCCTGGCCAGCACAGGTGTCACTTTTGGCTTCCGACCACGTTCTCTGACATTTTCCACAGTGCTTAACTTCTTGTATTTTTAATTAATACTTTGCACTATAGCCACTGGAACTTGAAACCATTTAGAAATGGCCTTGTATCCATTTACTAACTTGTGAGCAGCCACAATGAGCAGCCGTAGGTCCGCACTGAGCTCCTTTGTCTTAAATGCTGTTTTTCACCTGTTGAGTTGATTAAAACAGCTGTTCCCAATTAATCAGGGTAATTAGGATGCTTTAGAACAGCTTGGACTATTTGGAATGGTATTGAACTTTGGATTTTCCCAAAGACTGTGACAGTTTGTGAAGGATATGAATAATTTTGGACTGGACACTTTTTGCTCAAATTTAAATAAAAACTGAGAAATGTTTTATTTTCCCACAATAATTCCTCTTGTACATTGTCTTATTATCTTTTGGGAGACACCTATGTCATTTCCCATAAAAAAATGACTTGTTGGTTGAATAAAAGTAACTTTCAGTCAAAATTTGCCAGGGGTATTGTAAGCAGAGTTGGGCCGAACGGTTCGCCTGCGAACGGTTCCATGCGAACTTCAGTGGTTCGCGTTCGCGTCCCGCAGGCGAACCTTTGCGGAAGTTCGGTTCGCCCCATAATGCACATGGAGGGTCAACTTTGACCCTCTACATCACAGTCAGCAGGCCCAGTGTAGCCAATTAGGCTACACTAGCCCCTGGAGCCCCACCCCCCCTTATATAAGGCAGGCAGCGGCGGCCATTACGGCCACTCGTGTGCCTGCATTAGTCAGAGTAGGGCGAGCTGCTGCAGACTGTCTCTCAGGGAAAGATTAGTTAGGCTTAGCTTGTTCCTGTCTGGCTGCATACCTGTTCTGTGAACCCACCACTGCATACCTGTGCTGTGAACCCACCACTGCATACCTGTGCTGTGAACCCACCACTGCATACCTGTTCTGTTCAGTGGACCCGCCACTGTATACCTGTTCATTGAACCCACCACTGCATACCTGTGCTGTGAACCCACCACTGCATACCTGTGCTGTGAACCCACCACTGCATACCTGTGCTGTGAACCCACCACTGCATACCTGTTCTGTTCAGTGGACCCGCCACTGTATACCTGTTCTGTTTAGTGAACCCGCCACTGCATACCTGTTCTGTTCAGTGAACCCACCGCATCAGTGCGCATACCTGTTCTGTTCAGTGGACCCGCCACTGCATACCTGTTCTGTTTAGTGAACCGCCACTGTATACCTGTTCTGTTTAGTGAACCGCCACTGTATACCTGTTCTGTTTAGTGAACCCGCCACTGCATACCTGTTCTGTTCAGTGAACCCACCGCATCAGTGCGCATACCTGTTCTGTTCAGTGGACCCGCCACTGCATACCTGTTCTGTTTAGTGAACCGCCACTGTATACCTGTTCTGTTTAGTGAACCGCCACTGTATACCTGTTCTGTTTAGTGAACCGCCACTGTATACCTGTTCTGTTTAGTGAACCCGCCACTGCATACCTGTTCTGTTCAGTGGACCCGCCACTGCATACCTGTTCTGTTTAGTGAACCCGCCACTGCATACCTGTTCTGTTCAGTGGACCCGCCACTGTATACCTGTTCTGTTTAGTGAACCCGCCACTGCATACCTGTTCTGTTCAGTGAACCCACCGCATCAGTGCGCATACCTGTGCAGTTAAGTGAACCCGCCACTGCATACCTGTTCTGTTCAGTGAACCCACCGCATCAGTGCGCATACCTGTGCAGTTAAGTAAACCCGCCACTGCATACCTGTTCTGTTCAGTGGACCCGCCACTGCATACCTGTTCTTTTTAGTGAACCGCCACTGTATACCTGTTCTGTTTAGTGAACCCGCCACTGCATACCTGTTCTGTTTAGTGAACCCGCCACTGCATACCTGTTCTGTTCAGTGGACCCGCCACTGCTTACCTGTTCTGTTTAGTGAACCGCCACTGTATACCTGTTCTGTTTAGTGAACCCGCCACTGCATACCTGTTCTGTTCAGTGAACCCACCGCATCAGTGCGCATACCTGTGCAGTTAAGTGAACCCGCCACTGCATACCTGTTCTGTTCAGTGGACCCGCCACTGCATACCTGTTCTGTTTAGTGAACCGCCACTGTATACCTGTTCTGTTTAGTGAACCCGCCACTGCATACCTGTTCTGTTTAGTGAACCCGCCACTGCATACCTGTTCTGTTCAGTGGACCCGCCACTGCTTACCTGTTCTGTTTAGTGAACCGCCACTGTATACCTGTTCTGTTTAGTGAACCCGCCACTGCATACCTGTTCTGTTCAGTGAACCCACCGCATCAGTGCGCATACCTGTGCAGTTAAGTGAACCCGCCACTGCATACCTGTTCTGTTCAGTGAACCCACCGCATCAGTGCGCATACCTGTGCAGTTAAGTGAACCCGCCACTGCATACCTGTTCTGTTCAGTGAACCCACCGCATCAGTGCGCATACCTGTGCAGTTAAGTGAACCCGCCACTGCATACCTGTTCTGTTCAGTGGACCCGCCACTGCATACCTGTTCTGTGAACCCGCCACTGTATACCTGTTCTGTTCAGTGAACCCACCGCATCAGTGCGCATACCTGTGCAGTTAAGTGAACCCACCTACCTACGTGAGTGCACGCAGTGTGATATACCACTCCGTGCATACCCGATATGGACAAAACAGGTAGAGGAAGAGGTAGTGGCAGAGCCAGAGGAAGGCCACCCGGCAGGTCTGCGCGAGGTCGTGTAAATGTAATTTCGTGTGGACCTGGCCCACAGTACAGTGCTCGGAAGAAGGCACGTCCCATCACCTCCCAAGATTGTCAGGACGTGGTTGAGTATTTAGCGACACAGAACACCTCATCTTGCTCAGCCACCAGTGCTACTACTAGCACCACTTCCGCTGCATTTGACACTTCGCAAGAATTATTTAGTGGTGAAATCACTGATGCACAGCCATTGTTGTTACAGCCAGATGAATTTTCACCAGCTCATATGTCTGAGTTACGCGGCAACATTATGGATGTAACGTGTAAGGAGGATGAAGGACCTACTGATGTTGGTGCATGTTTGGATTTGTCTGAGGCAAGCGAAGCTGGGCAGGATGATTACGATGATGACGATGATAGGGATCCACTGTATGTACCCAATAGAGGAGATGAAGAGGGGGACAGTTCAGAGGGGGAGTCAGAGAGTAGGAGGAGGAGAGAAGTTGCTGAAAGAAGCTGGGGCAGCTCTTCGTCAGAAACAGCTGGTGGCAGTGTCCGGCACCATGTATTGCCACCTATGTACAGCCAGCCAACTTGCCCTTCAGCATCAGCTGCTGAGGTCCCCATAGTGCCCACATCCCAGGGTGGCTCAGCGGTGTGGAAATTTTTTAATGTGTGTGCCTCAGATCGGACCAAAGCCATCTGCTCGCTCTGCCAACAAAAATTGAGCCGTGGAAAGGCCAACACTCACGTAGGGACAAGTGCCTTACGAAGGCACCTGGAGAAAAGGCACAAACAGCAATGGGATGGCCACCTGAGCAAAAGCAGCAGCAGCACACAAAAGCAAAGCCACCCTCCTTCTCCTCTTCCTCCTCCATCAGGTGCATTATCTGCTTCTGCCGCTTTCTCCCTTCCACCTTCACAGGCACCCTCCTCCACTCCGCCTCTGCCCTTGAGCGCTTCCTGCTCCTCTGCCCACAGCAGCAGTCAGGTGTCCGTGAAGGAAATGTTTGAGCGGAAGAAGCCAATTTCGGCCAGTCACCCCCTTGCCCGCCGTCTGACAGCTGGCGTGGCGGAACTGTTAGCTCGGCAGCTGTTACCATACCGGCTGGTGGACTCTGAGGCCTTCCGTAAATTTGTGGCCATCGGAACACCGCAGTGGAAGATGCCAGGCCGCACTTATTTTTCGAGAAAGGCCATACCCCAACTGCACCGTGAAGTTGAGAGGCAAGTGGTGTCATCTCTTGCGAAGAGCGTTGGGTCAAGGGTACACCTGACCACGGATGCCTGGTCTGCCAAGCACGGGCAGGGCCGCTACATTACCTACACAGCCCATTGGGTGAACCTGGTGGTGAACGATGGCAAGCAGGGCGCAGCGGACCAAATTGTGACACCTCCACGGCTTGCAGGCAGGCCTCCTGCCACCTCCTCTCCTCCTGCTACATGCTCTTCGCTGTCCTCCTCCTCCTTGGCTGAGTGGCAGTTCTCCTCTCCAGCTACACAGCCCCACCTCCGCAGGGCCTATGCTGCATGCCAGGTACGACGGTGTCACGCCATCTTAGACATGGCTTGTCTCAAAGCGGAGAGTCACACTGGAGCAGCTCTCCTGGCTGCTCTTAAGAAACAGGTGGATGAGTGGCTGACCCCGCACCACCTGGAGATAGGCAACGTGGTGTGCGACAACGGCAGCAATCTGCTTGCCGCTTTGCATATGGGGAAGCTGACACACATACCCTGCATGGCACATGTCATGAATCTAGTGGTTCAAAGATTTGTGGCAAAGTACCCTGGCTTAGCGAATGTCCTGAAGCAGGCCAGGAAGTTCTGTGGGCATTTGAGGCGGTCTTACACAGCCATGGCACGCTTTGCGGAAATTCAGCGCAAAAACAACATGCCGGTGAGACGCCTCATTTGCGATAGCCCGACTCGCTGGAACTCGACCCTGCTCATGTTCTCCCGCCTGCTAGAACAGAAGAAAGCCGTGACCCACTACCTCTACAACTGGAGTAGAATGAAACAGTCTGGGAAGATGGGGATGTTCTGGCCCGACAACTGGACACTGATGGAGAATGCATGCAGGCTCATGCGGCCGTTTGAGGAGGTGACCAACCTGGTGAGCCGCAGTGAGGGCACCATCAGCGACTTAATTCCCTACGCTTACTTCTTGGAGCGTGCTGTGCGTAGAGTGGCGGATGAAGCTGCGAATGAGCGTGACCAGGAACCGTTACGGCAGGAACAGGCATGGGACCAATTTTCATCAGACCCAGCTGTTTCCTCAACACCTGCGGCAGCACAGAGGGGGGAGGAGGAGGAAGAAGAGAAGTCGTGTGCAGAAGACGAATCAGACTCAGAGGATGATGAGCAAGGTGTTTCTTTGGGGGAGGAGGAGGAGGAGGAGGGGACAGCGGCAGGAGAACAACCTCAGCAGGCATCGCAAGGGGCTTGTGCTGCTCAACCTTCCCGTGGTATTGTTCGCGGCTGGGGGGAGGAGGTTGACTTACCTGACGTCACTGAGGAAGAGCAAGAGGAGATGGAGGGTACTGGATCCGACTTTGTGCAGATGTCGTCTTTTATGCTGTCCTGCCTGTTGAGGGACCCCCGTATAAAAAACCTCAAGGGGAATGAGCTGTACTGGGTGGCCACACTACTAGACCCTCGGTACAGGCACAAAGTGGCGGACCTGTTACCAACTCACCGGAAGGTGGAAAGGATGCAGCACATGCAGAACCAGCTGTCAACTATGCTTTACAATGCCTTTAAGGGTGATGTGACGGCACAACGCCAGCAAGGTACCACTGCCACTAATCCTCCTCCCGTGTCCACGCAGTCAAAGACAGGACGCTCCAGCGATCTCATGGTGATGTCGGACATGCGGACGTTCTTTAGTCCAACGCCTCGCCGTAGCCCTTCCGGATCCACCCTCCACCAACGCCTGGAACGGCAGGTAGCCGACTACCTGGCCTTAAGTGTGGATGTAGACACTGCTGTGAACAGCGATGAGGAACCCTTGAACTACTGGGTGCGCAGGCTTGACCTGTGGCCAGAGCTGTCCCAATTTGCCATCCAACTTCTCTCCTGCCCTGCCGCAAGCGTCCTCTCAGAAAGGACCTTCAGCGCAGCTGGAGGCATTGTCACAGAGAAGAGAAGTCGCCTAAGTCACAAAAGTGTTAAGTACCTCACCTTTATCAAAATGAATGAGGCATGGATCCCGGAGGGCTGCTGCCCGCCCCAAGACTAAGTCAGTCCCCGCACATACAGCATCTCTGCCTGCACGCCGTGTGACTGGCTGCCTGGCCTGCCCCAAGAAGACTAAGTCGCTCCCAGTCCCTCCACACAGCATGTCTGCCTGCAGGCCGCTTGACTACCTTCTCCACCACCACCAACAGGGTCCGGGACTCCAGGCGGATTGCTGAATTTTTTAGGCCGCTGCTAGCAGCGGCCGCTGTAATAATTTTTCGGGTGCGTGTACATGACTGCCTAATTTTTCTGGCTGCACTGCGGGCAGCTGCAACAACAAAAGAAAAGGCATGTACATGCGCCCATTCCCCTTCGTGATCATTACCTTGCCGTGGTGAAGGGGCTTGCGTATCACAATGGAGCAATGACCGGCGCCTAGATGAGTGTCTCGGGGGGCACACCCACGATAATAAGGTCGTTGCCTCATTGTGGTCAGACCAAATTTGATCAGCTGGACAGTCACTGTTCTGTCATTCAGTTACATCAGCCAGGTGACCATATGGGCTGTAAAGCCACCAAAACCTGCACTCTCGCCATGGTGCGCACCAGTAAAGCACGGCCGTCACTACACAAACAGCTGTTTGCGGTGCATTACACGATGAGTTTGGTGTGTCAGTGTGAAGCAGTACCTTAATTACACTACCTGATTGATGTATACACATGCAAGATGTTTGAAAGCACTTTAGGCCTGTCATTTAGCATTCAATGTGATTTCTGCCCTTAAAACGCTGCTTTGCGTCAAATCCAGATTTTTCCCGGGGACTTTTGGCATGTATCCCACTCCGCCATCCCCCCCTCCAGGTGTTAGACCCCTTGAAACATCTTTTCCATCACTTTTGTGGCCAGCATAATTTTTTTTTTTTCAAAGTTCGCATCCCCATTGAAGTCTATTGCGGTTCGCGAACTTTAACGCGAACCGAACCTTTCGCGAAAGTTCGCGAACCCGGTTCGCGAACCGAAAATCGGAGGTTCGGCCCAACTCTAATTGTAAGGAACTGTTCTGTTGGCCTGCGCAAGCAGGCAGTTTTTGTCATTTTCAGGGTTGCATTCTGCAGGTCTCTGGAAAAGAGACCTTTTGTCAGCTTGCAGCTTGCTGCAGAGGTAATTTGCATCCACTTGTTTTGCAAATTGACTTCTCTACTTCTCTGGAAGGGCTTTAGTATAAATGTCACTTCCTCCCAGAAGACTTTGCTCGTCATAATTCCTGTTTGTAACGATTGGTGTCAGCACGCAGAGAGAATCTGATTATTGGTGATCTGCAGTATCACCAAGAATGCAGATATATTGCTAACCTCTGGACACCTATGGTATGTGAGTGTTTGGTGTAACAGTAATACTTTGAGTGATGTACCTGCAGCGCAGGTGCTCAAAGGCAGTATAGTGATACTGCACAGACACCTTCCAGCAGCCTGAGACTCTCCAAGGGGTGGAGTCAGGCTGAAGGTAGGAAAGACCAGAAGGTGAGTGACACCTGAAGGCGGATGTCACTGTCTGATCTGGAGTCTATCTCTAAAAGGGAGAGATAGCTCTCGAGGTCGGGCTAGCCGGGTCGGCAACACACGGTCAGATAAAGTACATAGACAGAAGGCTGATTCGGTATCCAAGGCAAGCAGGGTTTGGCAACAGAGTATCAGATATGCGAGGTACCGAATCAGAGATCAGAGGGATAGTCAAGAAAGCAGAAAGTCATAACAGATATCAAACAATGCCTAGTCTGGGTATGAGGTCCTTGGTCTCTACACCCCGGAACTAGTCTGAAGTATAACAGAGTAATATGTACAAGTTCCCTAGTCTTAGGTGTGAGGTCCGTAGTCTCGGCACCCTGGAACTAGTCTGGAGTATAACACAGATGACAATATAGTTCCCTAATCTGAGTGCGAGGTACGTAGTCTCAGCACCCTGGAACTAGTCTGAAGTATAATGCAGATGACAATACAGTTCCCTAATCTGAGTGCGAGGTCCGTGGTCTCAGCACCCTGGAACTAGTCTAAGCATAAACAGAAATAATAACACAAAGTTTCTAGCTCAGTGTGAATTCCCAGGGACTCCTGGTTCAACCACACTGTGAGATCTGACAAAGGTCTGAGTGCTTCCACGTAGTGATCGCAACGGCAGACAACTTGAGACTGGCCAGAAGTAACTATATATAGAGTAGTGCTCTCCGGCACCACCCCCAATAGATCAACCAATAGTATACTGCTCTGGAGTCAGCTGATCGGCGTGATCAGCTGACCTCTCCTTGTCCAGTATAAGAGTTCTGCCTCTCAGCGCGCGCGTGTATATTCCTAAGCCTGTGTGCACTAACAGACCCAGCCACACCAGACCCACGCTGCTGCGTGCAAACCGCCGTGCTGGACGCGGAACCAGCCGCCTTACCGCTGTAACATGCGGCGGCTTTTCCGCGTTCTGCCCTGTTACCAGCCACACGTGTCCGCGTGCAAACCGCCGCATTGGACGCGGAAACAGCCGCCTCTTCAGCAGCACATGCAGCGGCTTTTAGGCGTTCTCTCACACTGTTTAGTGTGACTGGATTGAGCCCAGCCTTCCGTGATCTGTTTGCAAGGGTTTTGTTAGTTATTCAGGAGTTGGTTCTCAACTCCTGTCAGCTTGAACCCATCTTGCCATTTGATCTCTGCTGTTAGTTAGGGTGGCATGCTTTGTCGCTGTTGCGCTTAACGTGCGGCGACCGTGCCTGGAACGTGTTTTGTCTCTGTTGCGCTTTTCGTGCGGAGACCGCGTTTAGCGAGTACGTTTGTTATTTTTCATATCGGATGTGTTCCTTGTTTCTTGCTCTCGTCTCAGTGCTGCGGTGGCATTGAGGCGATTCTCTGTCTGAAGTCTGCGAAGTGAGCATGCACTGCGGTCGTGCATCGCTACTTCGATCTCTGTACTTCTTCTGTCCTGTCTTGTTGGGGATGAACGCCGTTGCATGGTTTGCAACTAGATTGGCGGACATACCTTCAGTCTGTCTTGGTCTTGTCTGAAGTCTGCGAAGTGAGCGTGCACTGCGGTCGTGCATCGCTACTTCGATCTCTGTACTTCTTCTTTCTCGTCTTGTGGATGTATGCCGTTGCATGGCTTGCAACTAGATTGGCAGACATCCTTTCATTCTATGACTGTCCAGTTTGTTTCTATGCATTCTTCTCTAGTCTATTCTGTCTCAGTGCTGTGTTCACACCTGTGTACTGTTTTTGCATTGTGCAGTCGCAGTCTGGCGTCTTTGGAGCACACGGAGGAATCTCTCCTCTGTGCTTCATAGCGCCTCCTGCTGGCTGCTTTTTTTCCACCACTACTGGGTCCCTCTTGTTTGAACGTTTGTAGGAGATCTCCCTTGTGTCAGCACACCTGCTGTGCGCTGACCGAGGAGACTATTCCGCATTTGTTACAGGTATGAACAATTATGGGCAGCACTGTAGGTGTTGCCCTAATTTCTTATTGTTTGCTAAATTGCTACATATTTGCTGTAAGTACTGGCAAATACTGTATGTCATGCACCACCTGCCCACAGCAGTTTTACTGTATCTTAGTAAATATACCCCGCTGTTTGCAAAATCTTACTAATATTATAAATGTGAACGTTTGGATGTTTGTTACTCAACCACCCAATAATAGCTGAACGGATTTGAATGAAATTTGGCACACACATAGTACATTACCTGGAATAACAAATAGGATACTTTTCATCCCCATAACCAAAAAGTGGGCGGAGACAAATACAAATGTCACTGGGAAAATATAAACTGGAACCATTCTTACACTGTTAATGGTAGGGTTCTCAAACTTTGCACAGTTGGTCACTGGGTGACTGGGCTTAATATTCAGGAAATTGGGTGGGGCCTACAAAAGCCAATCAAAATTTGCCTATTGTTTTTTAAGTGCAATATTTAATTGTTGCCATTCTTCTTGCACTGTTAATGGCACAAGCCTCAAACCTGGTACAGTTGGTCATTGGGTGACTGGGGTTCAAATTCAGAAAAGGGGGTGGAGCTACAAACAGCCAATCAGATTTGTTTCATTTCAATGCAAATTATTGATGCCAAAGATAGCAAAGCCCACAAATTTGGTCATTGAGTAATTGTGTGTTAGGGTTGGGCGGAGCCAACACCAGCCAAATACATACCCAGGCAACTCTGGGCCATCAGCTTATATATATATATATATATATATATATATATATATATATATATATATATATATATATACCCATAGTTTTTCATACCCCTGGGAAATTTTGACTTAAAGTTACTTTTATTCAACCAGAAAATAATTTTTTGACATGAAATGACATAGGTGTCTCCCAAAAGATAATAAGATGTAGTACGATGTACAAAAGGAATTATTGTGGAAATAAACATTTCTCAGCTTTTATTTACATTTGAGCAAAAAGTGTTCAGTCCACAATCATTCATACACTTCTGAATAATCAAAAGAAAAACCTTTATTAGCTATTACAGCAATCAAACACTTCCTATAATTGCAGACCAGCTTTTTTGCATGTCTCCACGGGTACTTTTGCCCATTCATCTTTAGCAATGAGCTCCAAATCTTTCAGGTTGGAGGGTCTTCTTGCCATCACTCTGATCTTTAGCTCCCTCCACAGATTCTCAATTGGATTCGAGTCTGGACTCTGTCTGGGCCATTCCAAAATAGTTACATAGTTACATAGTTATTTGGGTTGAAAAAAGACATACGTCCATCGAGTTCAACCAGAGAACAAAGTAAAATACCAGCCCGCCACCCTCACATACCCCTGTTGATCCAGAGGAAGGCAAAAAACCCTTACAAGGCATGGTCCAATTAGCCCCAAAAGGGAAAAAAACCCTTCCCGACTCTAGATGGCAATCAGATAAAATCCCTGGATCAACATCATTGGGCATTACCTAGTAATTGTAGCCATGGATGTCTTTCAACGCAAGGAAAGTAACCTGAGAGCTGGGCGAAGCTAGGGCGAGAAGGGCCGTGACCGGGTGGGTTCTGAGCTGGACTGTCCAAGAACAATAGTGTCGCCAGGTGTGAAGGAAAGGTGGAGTGTCCTGGCCAGGGCCAGGACACTATAAGACCAGGGGGGCTGGCCAAGCAGCCTCCTTTTTGGATCGTGTGGATACAGCAAACATCTCTTCGCTGGAGAAAAGGCTGGGGTAAGTGCAGATATTTCTTTATTAGGCCTTAGCCCGAAATCCCTCCCCACCTTGACCCAGCATCAGGGGATACCTGCAATTCGACCGTCCTGCAGATTCCACCTTCCCTCCCATCCCACCAAGAGCGGCTTCTGGGCTCCCAGGCCTCCCACCCATCCAGTGCAGCTTCAGGTTGCGCTGATAGGTACCAGTTAAAGATCTTTCGGGCACCGTCCATCCATCCCACCCCATTCATCCCATCCATCCTATCCCACACAGCCTGGGAACAGCCAATTCCCCCCCCCCCCTGGCTCCTGCGCTGCAGTATTGGTAGCCAGTCACCTGAGCACCCCTTACCCACCATAATCCACCTCCCTCCCCATCCCGAACAGGGCACTGCGGACAGGGCAGATAGGGCGCAGGGGTGCAATGGATTCCTCCATGCAGCAGCTGTGGGACCGGGTGCGGGCCATGCCAGGTGAGCAGGGGATGCAGTGGCTACAGGCACAACTCACTAACCTGGCTGGGGCTCCGCGCCCAGAGAGCACTAGGAGGAGGAGGCGGGGGGAGGAAGGTCCCATTGGGGCGGAGGTCGGCGCAGCTGGCGGTGCCCAGAACAGAATTCAATATTCCAGACGTGGCCTTACTAGAGAGTTAAACAGGGGCAATATTATGCTAGCATCTCGAGTTTTTATTTCCCTTTTAATGCATCCCAAAATGTTGTTAGCTTTAGCTGCAGCGGCTTGGCATTGAGTACGATTATTTAACTTGTTGTCGATGAGTACTCCTAAGTCCTTCTCTAAGTTTGATGTCCTCAACTGTATCCCATTTGTTTTGTATGGTGCTAGACCATTGGTACGACCAAAATGCATGACTTTACATTTTCCAACATTGAATTTCATCTGCCATGTATGTGCCCATTTAGCCATCCTATCCAGATCCTGTTGCAATATGACACTATCTTCCTGAGAGTTGATGATTCTGCACAATTTTGTATCATCTGCAAAAATAGCAACATTGCTTACTACTGCATCTACTAGGTCATTAATAAATAAATTGAAGAGCACTGGACCCAGTACAGACCCCTGTGGGACCCCACTGCTAACAGTCAACACTCAAACCCATTTTGAGTATGATCCTTTGACCACAACTCTCTGTTTTCTGTCCATTAGCCAGTTCCCTATCCATGCACACAGACTCTTCCCCAGTCCTTGCAGCCTCAACTTTTGCACCAGACTTTTGTTTGGAACAGTGTCGAAGGCCTTTGCATAGTCCAAGTATATCACATCTACAGCATTCCCAATATCCACATTAGCGTTCACTACCTCATAAAAGCTGAGCATGTTAATCAAACAGAACCTGTCTTTAGTAAACCCATGTTGATGCTGAGAAATAAGATTATTTTGTACTATGAAGTCGACTCATGTATAGTATCTCTTAGTAAGCCCTCACATAGTTTGCATACAACTGATGTTAAGCTTACAGGTCTATAATTTCCTGGATCTGATTTTTTACCCTTCTTAAATAATGGGAAAATGTGAGCTGTACACCAATCCACTGGGACTCTGCCAGTTGAAAGAGAGTCACAAAAGATAAGATAAAGGGGTTTATCTATAACTGAACTTAATTCCCTTGGGACCCGAGGATGCATGCCATCCAGGCCAGGTGCCTTGTCTATTTTTAATTTACAGTATTTAGTTTTGCCTTCACTTCTTCCTGCGTTAAGTATTTAATATTACAGTTGGAAGATTGAGACTCTTCTGCCTTTTGCTACAGTGCTGTTTCCTTTGTGAAGACAGAAGCAAAGAAAGCATTTAATAACTCTGCCTTACCTTGATCATCTACCATTGAGTTCCCACCTTCATCCTTAAGGAGTCCTATACAGTCAACCTTTCTTTTTTTAGAGTTGATGTACTTGTAAAACTTCTTTGGGCTAGATTTGATATCCCTAGCGATTTGATTTTCAGCTTCAATCTTTGCCAGCCTAATTTATTTTTTACAACTTTTATTGCACTCCTTATAATTGCTTAGTGCAGCCTCGGTCCCCTCCTGTTTATAATATATTAATGGTGTCTGCTAACCATTTCTTCACCACTTTTGCTGTATGTTTTGGGTCATAGTCATGCTGAGATGTCCATTGGTGCCCAAGGCCAAGTTTCTCCACAGACTATCTTATGTTTGTTGTTGAGAATCCTCATGTATTACTATTTTTCCATGGTGCCATTTACTGTGATTAGGTTTTCTGGTCCACTGACTGAAAAAACACCCCCAAAGCATTTGGTTTCTACTTTCTACCACCATGTTTGACAGTGGGGGTGCTGTTCTTTGCATTTAAGGCTTCTCCTTTTTTGCGCCAAATGAAGGAAACACCATTGTGACCAAACAATTCAATGTTTGTTTCACAGAAGTCTACTTCTTTGTCCAGATGAGCATTTACAATGGTCAAGCGAGATTTTGTGTGTCTTTCTGGAGAAGTGGTGTCCTCCTTGGTCTGCATCAGTGGAACCCAGCATTGTGCAGTGTTTGTTGGATTCTCTGCCTTGAGACATTCCCAACAGCAAAGCCCAGATTCACCAGGATGGCCTTGGTGGTGATCCTTGGATTCTTTTTCACCTCTCCCACTATCCTCCTGGACAGCACAAGTGTCACTTTTGGCTTCCGACCACATCCTCTTTCCACAGTGCAGAACATCTTGTATTTTTAATTATTATTAAAAATACACTGTAGCCACTGGAACTGGAAAACATTTAGTAATGGCCTTGTAGCCCTTTCCCAACTTGTGAGCAGCCACAATGCACAGCAGCAGGTACTCACTGAGCTCCTTTGTCTTAGCCATGACTGTCCACAAACCAACTGCAGAGAGCTGCTGTTTTTCACCTGTTGAACAGCTGTTCCCAATTAATCAGGGTAATTAGGATGCTTTAGAACAGCTTGGACTATTTGGAATGGTGTAGAACTTTGGATTTTCCCAAAGTTTGTGAAGGGTATGAATAATTTTGGACTGGACACTTTTTGCTCAAATTTAAATAAAAGCTGAGAAATGGTTTTTTTCCATAAATTCCTCTTGTACATCATATTATTATCTTTTGGGAGACAACTATGTCATTTCCCATCAAAAAATAAATTGCTGGTTGAATAAAAGTAACTTTAAGTTACAATTTGCCAGGGGTATGAATAATTATGGGCAGCACTGTAGGTGTTGCCCTAAATCTTACACACACACACACACACACACACACACAACACACATATCCCTTTGTCTGATTATTTGAAAAACAAAGCAGTTCGAGAGCCCCAATAGTGCAGTATGTCAGTAGGCAGGTGGGGAGAATAGACCCGACCCCAGTCGGGGTAAAAATGTCGCTCTCCGTAGAAGTAGAAGAAAGGAGGTAACATCGCTTCACCAGGGGTGGACACTCAGAATAAACAACTGTTTGGACTTACCTCCCACAAGTAGTAACACAATCACGTATTCACTGAAAAATATCTTTATTTAAGTAGACTCAAGTATCTTTACTCAAGTAGACTCCAGGATGATAGCACCGCATTTCACAGGTTATATCCCGCTTCATCAGGCAATGCATGGAGGCACTCATACCTGGTCTGGATCTTTACAAGCTCCATGTTTTGCCTGATGAATAAAGATATTTTTCAGTGAATAACTGATTGTGTATCTACTTGGGGGAGGTAAGTCCACCGCTTCCTCCCCTTTTTTAAACGGTTCTTAACTATTTTATCCTTATCTGGCGCCTCTGTTTTGAACAACAAGTCCGTATGGAATTGCACACCACCGTGGAGGTGCTGGATCATAGTACAATGCAGAAGAATCCAGGTGATCCGCACACTCAGTTGAACCAAGTTCAATGTTTTATTCAAGTTAAGTGACACAGTTCCATTCCATATACCAACGATTAGTTTCGGGGCCCCGTGGGATCCCCTTCGTCAAGGTAACCATTCTGTGTTTGTTACCTTGACAAAGGGCACCCCTTGGGGCCCAAAACGAATCGTTAGTATATGGAATGGAACTGTGTCACTTAACTTGAATAAAACATTGAACTTGGTTCAACTGAGTGTGCGGATCACCTGGATTCTTCTGTTTTGAACAATTGTTTATACTTTGTCTGATTATGCAATCGACAACATATCACGCTAGGTTGGAAAGTAGCAACTGCATTTGCAATAACAATGAACAATCTTCTGCCTAGGCTGTACACTGGAGCAGATCTTGTTGGATGAAGATGGATACTCAGTGAGTGCACCTCTTAAAGGTAATAAGTAAAGCAATGATGCAAAATGGCCACTATCCTCTCTTTTATGTCCCCTTATTTTCTTAAACTCATGTGAACAAGAGAGTCTGTAAATATCAACTTCCTTGCCTGACATAACAGCTAATGTTATTTGGATTCATTTAGTGTCAGTATCTTCCATGGCGCTGTACTATAGAGAAAACAAATAATAATCAGTTAGAAAACAATGGTTAGCAAGTTAGCTAATACATTGTACATAGAGGTGAAAAAAATGGAACTACACTACTCAGAAGTACTGTATTTTTTTGGACTATAAAAGACGCATCGGACCATAAGACGCACCAATGTTTAGAGGGCAAGAACCAAGGGAAAAGAAAATAAATCTAAACCTGGTGTGTTCATGGTGCAGGGGCATCTTGTGGACCTTCTCCCTCTAAGTCTTCTCTATCTAAGCTACACTGACCCCTGCTACCAGCTACACCACACTATTCCTTCTGACCCTTCCTGGTTTACTGGCACCCTTACTGCTATCCCCTCTGTATATACCCCCGTTACACTCTATGTCCTCTGTATATACCCCCACTGTATCCCCTCTGCACAGCACTCACAAGCAGACATCTTAAAGCACTATTTTTCAGTAGAAGTCACATACAACACTCCAGGCAGTAGCCAATCACAGAGGGTGCTTCTGAAGTTCCCCCACATCATTCAGCTTTGTATCCCCCTCTTCTGCTTTTAAAAGGTTCCCCAATGTAACCCCAGCAGATTTCACTAGTGAGGACTACTGCAGTATAATGTAAAGACAGGTTCAAACTTCAAATTTACAGTTTGTTACCGAAAACAATGTGTAATGTATATTTCTGGTGACTGTTTTGGAGTGATTGCTGTGCAGTCACACTGCATCAGTCACAGCACAGCAGCTACTACTTTGTAGAAGAGGAGAGGGAGCACATGGATATCATTATGCTGTGTGTACTTACGGTAGTAGCAGCCAACCATAGCCAGGCATCCCTCACACACAGAAGCTCCCGCAGTCTCCAGCGTAGTGTCCTGCAGCCTACTATCTTCCCTGCTGCTGTTATATTCCCCATCGGAATCTCCAACAGCACCCACACTGCCCAGAGAGGCCCTCCATGCTGCTTCCAGCTGCATGACCGATGCACGTGCACCGCCAGGTTACGCAGTTAAGGTGGCTAAGATGGACAACAGAGGTCAGCAAATCAACAGAGAGGAAGGATGCCAGATGTAGATCATGGCTGGAGACAGCACAGTCGCAGTGCCTGCACTGAGCAGGGAGGCCCCCTGTGCTTCTTCCAGCTGCGTTACCCTGGCGCACGTGCATGGCCAGGTCATGCAGTTAATGGGGCTCGGACGGAGGATTGATGTTGGCAAATCGCCGGAGATGGAGGCCTGGGGCAGATCCTTCCTAAGAAGCATTTGAGCATTTTCATTGGTCAGTGTAGAGGACCAATTAAAATCCTCCTCAGGAAGAATTTACAGTGAATAAAACTCTGGACCAATGGGAAGCTCTGGGGTGAAGCTCAAAGATGCTTTGCCCGGGGCTCTGTAGTCTCTGAGACCCTTCAGAGTTCTGGCGCTGTCACTCCTCATTGAAAGCTCTGACCCAGCTGAGTCACAGCTAAGGCATATGTGCTGTCCTGTCCACACACCTCCTTGATTGCTTCATAGCCAGGGGGATTCTGCACGTGTGAGGTTACAATTTCTTTGCGAAAAGTGCATACGAATAATGTTCCCGGCTATGGAGCGTGATCAAGGATGCCCACGGTCGGGACAGCGCATGCACAGACCCACCTGACTGGAGCTTTCAATGAGGGGTAACAGTGGCACAACAGAGGGGACCCAGAAGACACTGAAGGGCCTTAAAGACTGCAGGGGACTGGAAGAAGCCCACCCAGATAAGTAAATATCAATTTTTTTTGTACTGGTTCAGGTGTGCTTTAAAACTCCAAAAGACTGTGATAAAGAAACCTGTACCTCCTGAAGATTCAAAAGCAAATTACAAGAAAAATAAACAAATTGGTGTCTGCAGGCAAGTGTACTGAGGAGAACAACATTGCTCAACATAGGAGGGCTAACTCTGCAGTCTGCCTACATCTCTTTTCAATGAAGGCCATATGAAGGATGAAATTTGAGTGATGAACCTCAGGATCCAGGAGATAAAAAAGAAACCGAGAACACCAGGAGCACCAAATACTGTAGTATTTTCAGGCAATGGGATAACAAATGCTACTTAACAAACTCGGTTGCTGATAGGCAAACACAGTGTCAGGCAAACGGACAATACCATCTCCACGTGGATAGGAAATCTTCTCCAAGATGGATTGGGTTGCACTCCAAAAAAACACAGACTAGATAAATACCATGGGGACACCCCATAGGGGAAGAACTGTACACAAATTGAGAGGAGGCACCTCAAAGGTTGAATGTAATCAATTCTGAGTGGATAATCATAATACAACTCTTACCTCACAGGCTCACACTATTGGTACAGAAATGAATTGTTATTTTGATTGACACCAGAAAGAATGATGCGTTTTGCGAGACATGCCTGCTTCTTCAGGTCTATAGTACAGTGTCTTAATGCACTTGGACTGCCTCCAATCCGTCCATGCAGCTGCATTAAAGTACTTTTTAAAAAGCAAACCTCCCCATAATGTAGGTTTGTTATAGTCTGTGACACTAGGGGTGTGGGAGAAGCACCATAGCCAACAGAAGCTGCAGTTGGCTTAATAAGATGGAGGATCCTGAATGTGCTGTGTGCCAGAGGATCAGCACCTCGTAGGTAAGTAATGGTTCTCCACCAACCCCCGCACTCCCAGCGGCCCACACTATTATGAACCTCCCTTTTGTAGAGGTTTGTTTTTCAAAAAGTACAAAAATGCTGCTCATTGCACTGTAAGACACGGTGCTATACACCTGAAGAAGTGGGCAGGTAGAGCAAAACGCATAATCCGTTCTGGTGTCAATCAAACAAAATTAATTCCTTTAACTTCAGTCTGAGGTAAAACTGTTTTATTATCCCCTCAGAATTGCAAACAGTTTGGGCTGCCTCATCCCAATTTGTGTCTCTTTCCAAGGTAAATATGTGCGGATTTTGAGAATAGGTACTGGTTGGTTCACAGAAGGAACAAAATGCATCAACTAAGTTAAATTGGAACAACAATTTCTAAATAGGACAGTAGACTATGATATTGTGTCATAAGCATACAATGCTGGTTTGTCTGCTTTTGTTTAGACATGTTGGTCCAATTCACTTTTTTTCTCCTTGAGTTTCTCCTAGGAGACACTTTTTCATCTTCCATTTAGAATAACTTTTCAGCACTTTACAAAGCAAAAAGCACAGGGACATCAGGAGCCCAATCTGGTGGAGTACGTTCCTAGTTGTATATGACAGGTAGAAGATTAGAAAGTATTCTACTCACTCACAAGTGGGGGTTGCTACTCACTTATATTAGCATTTGGGGAAGTACTGTTCCCACTTGGCCATGTATCTCTGGAAACCAGGTGGTTGCAGCTCCCCCCGAAAAAAAAAAAAAGGAACCTTATGGGTATAGCAGGGTTTCTCGGATGCACCCAATTCCAAAAATCAAGTGGTTTCGAGCAGGGCTCCACCGACTTCTGGATTGCCATGATAGAGATTACAGATATGGAGTTCCGAATTTGAATACAGTTTAGAGTTGGAATTACACACTGCATCCGTAAACAGGAGTTGGAATCCGTGATTACGTTAATGATTAATAGAAAAGCATGCTAGAAACACCAAATTTGCTGGCTATGTTAAGTAGAACAGTGGGAACAAGATTTGCCCAGTAGAAGCCGAAGTGTTGCGGCGAATCGCGAAGGCCTATCCAGGGAACACCACGCTTCCTCTCCCTTCCATCACTATTGGTGAGCTCTCTCTTGCACTGTCATTTTCTTTACTATCACTACGTTGTTGGATGATTGGCTTTATCTGCAGCCTCTTGTTCTTATAGTCACCTTCATATTTGTGCATTTCACTCTTGTTTGTTACTATCTTTACCCCTGTATGTCTCTATGCATGCATGCCAACACATACATGTAAGGGGGCATCCTCTGCCTTTTTATTTGGTAAGCACGGTCACCTTGCTCTCCTCTGCAATCATTTATGTATTCATATGGATTCTTATTATAGTGGGTTGAGGTAGTGTGTGGGTTACCTTTATATTTGTTCATATTTATTTATATGGTGTTTACCCTGGATAATTTATTTTAATTGTTTTTATTGGTTGTTACCTTATGATACAATAAAGCTTATTTCTACATTGAGTATACATTATGTGTTGCGGTCATCTTTGGGATTTTCTTTGTTGTGTGCTTTTTGTATAGGTTCTGATCGCTTTCTGCACACATCTGTTGAATAATATGGCATTGCAATAAGCTGATTATTTTAGTACCGGTGCTAGCCCAATCTGTTTAGTAACAGTGGGAACAAGAGGACTTTTTTTTTTTTCAAAAAGACCTTATAGTTTTTGAGAAAATTGATTTTAAAGTTACAATAGGAAAAAGGTATACATTTAAATGCCGAAAATTATGGATAATGTAGCAAGCTAATGGTAGTGTAAATTTACGTATATCAAAAGAAAGAGCAGTGAATTTCATGATGGCGTTTCCAGGGAAACTGTACACAAGTGGCAAGTGACAACGCTTTGGCCAGGGATAGCTATACAGCCATAATATGGCGGTATAAAGATCCCTGGCAACTTTACCTATTTTTTTAAACATTTTTTTTTCAGAGTGTGGGAAATTTAAAACAAATGACATTGGGTCCCTCCTCCCAAGCTTCTTTAACCCTTTGTTTCCCATGCAGGCTGGGATAGCCAGAATGCGGAGCCCCAGCCAAGTGGGACTTTGCACCCTGAGCTATACCAGCCCACATGGTCCACAGTATGGGGGGGGGTGGGGGGCTCCAGAGGAGAGGGGTGGCCAAGCCTTCCCCTCTCCCCTGGAGCCCTTGTCCAATCCATGGACAAGGGGATCTTCCCCACCTCTGGTGACCCAGGAGAAGGTGACTGCTGCTGACACCCTGGGGGAGCTCATGATGGCACCTGGGAGCCCCCTTTAAGAAGGGGACCCCCAGATGCCCGCCCCCCTCCCAGGAGAAATGGGTATAGGGGTACATAGTACCCCTTACCCATTTCCAGAAAGGGTTAAGTGATAACAACAAACAATCACAACAACGATATTAAAAAAAAACACAACTGTATTATTCTAAATTAAGCAGAAATACTTACCTGTACCTTTAAAAAAATTCCCACGCCAATATCCTCTCATCTTGCAATCTTCTGTAACATGTTGATTGAAGATCTCTGCACACTCGCCACCAGAAACCACTGCTGGCCACACAGCTGTAGCTATACTCTGTATAGCTTGAGCTAAAGCATCTTGGAATTTTGGCTCCAAGGCTCCCCATTGGTCTATTAACAGAATACAGTGAAAAGTGAAGGGAATTTGAGGGTGTAGTGAGATAGTATATTCATGTTAATCCATAAAATAGTAAGTCTAAGCACTAGCGTCGTGAGGGGGGTGCGGGGGGTGCGACCCGCACCAGGTGGGGTGACCCCAGCCGCCCTAGAGGGGGTGCGCTGTATGGAGGGGAGAGCCGCAGCCATGGGGAGGGCAGCCCGACCTCTCCCTCCCTTCCTCCCCCAGGGCTGCCCTCCGTGCTCCCCCCTCCAGACTTCATAGAGCAATGCGCAGGGGAGCCTGTACTAAACGACTCACCTCCCTGCGTTCCCATCGCCGCTGGTCTTCTCCTCTCCGCATACGCTGTTACACACAGCACTGCTTCCGGCTAAACAGGAAGCAGTGTGTGTAACAGCGTATGCGGAGAGGAGAAGACCAGCGGCGATGGGAACGCAGGGAGGTGAGTCGTTTAGTACACCGGCTCCCCTGCGCATTGCTCTATGAAGTATGGAGGGGGGAGCACGGAGGGCAGCCCTGGGAGAGGGAGGGAGAGGTCGGGCTGCCCTCCTCGCAGCTGTGGCTCTCCCCTCCATTGGGGGGGGGGCACCTACCTAATACTGGGGGAGCAGCTACCTATCTAACCTATACTGGGGGGCAGCTACCTATCTAACCTATACTGGGGGGCAGCTACCTATCTAACCTATACTAGGGGAACCTACCTAATGTAACCTATACTGGGGGGCAGCTACCTATCTAACTTATAATGAGGGCAGCTACCTATCTAACTTATAATGGGGGGCACCTACCTAATCTAACCTATACTGGGCAGCAGCTACCTATCTAACCTATAGTGGGGGGCACCTACCTAATCTAACCTATACTGGGGGGCACCTACCTAATCGAACCTACTGGGGGGCACCTACCTAATCTAACCTATACTGGGGGGCAGCTACCTATCTAACCTACACTGGAGGCACCTACCTATCTAACCTGTATTGGGGGCACCTACCTACCTACCTACCTAGCTAGCCTATACTGGTGGCAACTATACTGGCTACCTATATTGGAGGCACCTACCTAACTAACCTATGCTGGGGGCGACTATTCTGTTTATATATACTATTCTATTTGGGGGGGGGGGGGGTGTTGGTGAATTATCCGCACCGGGTGTCAAACACCCTAGCTACGCCACTGAGTCTATGGGTAAATAAAACATGGGGAACTTTTGTGACAATAATCTACACAAATTGCAGTGTACATGTATCTATATATATCCTGAGGAATATACATTATATGTAGCCATTGCCACATAGTTACTACATGATAACAGAGTAACAGATATACTGTGGATATAGAGTAAGTGAATGGGATTACTAATAATGAAATAATATCTCAGTAGTAAAGCAGTCTTGCCAAAAATTTCAGATATTGGGCTGCTCTCCAATAGACCAAGAGAAACAATAATTCTCAGGGGATCGCAACATAAATCAAAGTCACTTTACTTCTATAGTCCAAAATAGCAAAAATATAGCTGTGTTCCTTCACTTCTCATCTTCCACAATGACGATAGGGAGAGAAACCCTGAGGAATAGATTCAAAGTATGCACATAGTGCTAAATATTGTTTAGGATAAAACACAATTTCCACCAAGTGCTGCACTCCAGTGGGCAGGGCCGGAGCTCCCATAGAGGCAAAGGGGGCATTTGCCCTAGGGCCCTCGACCTCTGCAGAGGCCCCACGCCGCCAGCCCTGCTAAATGCTGCCTGCTCCCCCGCTCACTCTGCTCCCCGGGGCCCTTGCTAACAAACTGCAGCAGCAATTACTCACCTCCTCCAGCAGATGGCATAGTCTGGGCACTCTTGCCATGTTGTCCTCCACCTCCTCTATGACCCGGCACATGTTTACAAATAACGCGTGCTGGGTCACAACTTGGGATGTGCCACCACTAGCAGGGGAACCAAGGACTATACGCCAGCACCTCCCTCGTAAGTGCACTCACCAGCCGACCACTTGACAGAATCTCCTTTTCTTCACAGTTTATTTACTGACAAAAAGTATGCTAAAAACGAATTAAAAATCCGCACATAGTGCTCAATACTGCGGCTTGTCTCCAGCACTTGTGCTACTTCTGGGAGGCGTCATCGTACCTCAGCATACCTCCAAGCTTGGAGGTACACTTATGCCACCCAGAAGTACCACAACGTGCCGCCCTGTATCCGTGGCCGGGGAGCCGGACTCTGTGAACAGTTGATAGTGTTTGGATTAAAAGCAACTGTTCTACACACTGGGAGGACTCCAGAGAGGTTTATTATACGCCAATATACAATCGGCCAGTCAGTTAATGTATTCACGAGGGGGGCATGCTTCCCTGCATGATGTTAGTACATCCCGCTGGAGTGCTGTATCTGATGTAGTGGTTGTCTATTTTTAAACAGTAGTAAAGTAGGGAAGTGACAAAAAGGTAAATAGTGACCATAATAACTATTTAAGGCCTCAGTCATATTCTGGCATTTTTTGCCTGCGATTCTCGCTTTGGTGATTGCATGAGTAATGGTATTACTCACACTGCAGCGATTTGAAAAATATAGATAAAAAAATAAACATGATATGGTCATACCTCAGGCTTTTCACAAAAACGCACCACCCACCCAAGCGCAGGGAGGGGCTAAAAAAAAGCGAACAAAAACGCAAAACGATTGTGTTTGTGGTTTCTTTTTTAGGTGTTAATGAGGCCTCAGAGAAGGGATAGTAAGTATAGATAACAGAACGAGCATAAGCAGGATTACAAATTAATTAAGAACTACAGTTCAAATACAATTTAAGTGACCAGGGTACAGCTCCCAACACAGTGTCGCATAGGTCAATCGATAAGACAGGACTGAAGATTAATAAATAGAGATGGCTCGAACTTCCGATTTTTGGTTCACGAATCTCGAACGCAAACTTGCGCAAAAGTTCGCGAACCGGCAAACTTTGTGAACTGCAACAGACTTCAATGGGCAAGCAAACTTTCAAAACTACAAACACTGTTTCTGGCCACAAAAGTGACGGAAAAGATGTTTCAAGGTGTCTAACACCTGGAGGGGGACATGGCGGAGTGGGATACATGCCAAAAGTCCCGGGGAAAAATCCGGATTTGATGCACAGCAGGGTTATAATCCCTAAAGGGCAGAAATCACATTGCATTCCTAAATTGGATGCCTAAAGTGCTTGAAAACATCTTGTGTGTGTATACATGGATCAGGTAGTGTAAGTAGTGTACTGCTTCACACTGACAGACCAAACTCACTGTGTAACGCACCGCAAACAGATGGCCCTGCTGGTGCGCATGCTGGCTAGAGTGCAGGTGATGGCGGCTTTCCAGCCCATATGGTTGGGCTGAGGTAGCTCAATGACAGAACAACAATTACTGTCCAGCTGATCGAAATTGGTCTGTCCACAATGAAGCAACAACCTTATTTTCTCGGGTGTGGCCCCCAACACACTCGTATAGGTCATTGCCTCATTGTGATACACAAGCCCCTTTACCGCGGCAATGTAATGATCACGAAGGGGAATTGACACATTTACATGCCTTTTTGTTTTGTTGTTGCAGCAGCAGTGCAGCCAGAAAAATTAGGCAGGCATGTACACGCACCAGAAAAATTATTATAGCGGCCGCTGCTAGCAGCGGCCTTAAAGGGGAACTGAAGTAAGAGGTATGCAGAGGCTGCCATATTTATTTCCTTTTAATCAATACCAGGCCCTTTCTAAGAGGACGCTTGAGGCAGGGCAAGCCAGAAGTTGGATGGCAAATTGTGACAGCTCTGGCCACTGCTCAGAGTGTCTATATCTGCACTTAAAGAAACACTGAAGCGAAAAAAAAAATATGACATAGTGAATTGGTTGTGTACTATGAATAATTACTAGAAGATTAGCAGCAAAGAAAATATTCTCATACTTTTATTTTCAGGTATATAGTGTTTTTTCTAACATTGCATTATTCTATAATATGTGCAGATTACACAACACTCAGCATTCAAAATGAGTCTTTCAGAGCAGTCTGTGAAGTAATGAACTCTCCTCTGCCAGAGGAAAAGTAAACAGTACAATAACACTTGAGATAATAAAAGTCAGATAACAGCCCTCTCCACGACTAAGTTAGTCGGAGAGCTTAATGGCTTGTTTGCATAGAGAGAACAACTGGAGTTTCTCAACTCTTCCTGTACTGGAAACAATTAGACTGATGTATCTGATCTTAATGTTTTATTTCTTAGCTGTACTACACATACAAATCATAATATCATAATTTTTTTTCGCTTCTGTGTCTCTTTAAGGCCAGGCAGTCGGCTACCTGCCGGTCGAGGCGTTGGGGGAGGGCGGATCCGGAAGGGCTAAGGCGAAGCGTTGGACTAAAGATGTCAGCATGTCTGACATCACCATGAGATTGCTAGAGCGTCCTGTCCTTGCCTGCGTGGACATGGGGGGAGGAGGAAGATTACTGACAGTGGCACCTTTATTCCGTTGTCCTGTGACATCACCCTTAAATGCACTGTAAAGCATACTTGCCAGCTTGTTGTGCAAGTGCTGCATCCTTTCTTCCTTCTGGTAATTTGGTAACATCTCCGCCACTTTGTGCTTATACTGAGGGTCTAGTAGCGTTGCCACCCAGTACAGGTCATTCACGTTGAGTTTTTTTTTTATACGGGGGTCCCTCAAAAGGCTGGACAGCATGAAAGACCCCATCTGCACAAAGTCAGATGCCGACCTACAAGCCATCTCGTCTTGCTAATCCTCCGTGATCTCAGGTTAGTTCTCCTCCTCCCCCCAGCCACAAACAATACCATGGGAAAGGTGAGCAGCCCAAGCCCCCTGCGATGCCTGCTGCAGTTGTTTTTCCGCCTCCTCCAAAGCCACCTGAATCCTCTTCCCCAGATGACTCCTCCATCCTCCTCTGTGATGCCGTAGGTGTTGATGATGCCGCAGGTGATGTTTCAAACAACTCTCCCTCCTCTTCCTGTTCACACTCCTCTACAGCTTGATCCACCACTCTATGCATGGCACGCTCTAGGAAGAAAGAATATGGGATCAAGTCGCTGATGGCGCCTTCACTGCGACTCACCAGGTTTTTCACCTCCTCAAACGGACGCATGAGCCTGCAGGCATTATGCATGAGTGTCCAGTACTTCGGCAGGAAAATGCCCAGCTCCCCAGAGCATGACCTTTCACTGTAGCTGTACAGATACTCATTGATGGCTTTCTCCTGTTGTAGCAGGCGGTCAAACATGAGGAGCGTTGAATTCCAGCAAGTCAGGCTATCGCAAATCCAGCGTCTCACTGGCAAGTTGTTTCTCAGCTGAATATCGGCCACGCATGCCATGGCCATGTAGGAACACCTGAAATTCCCACACACCTTCCTGGACTGCTTCAGGACCTCCTGTAAGCCTGGGTACTTACACACAAATCTTTGGATTATAAGATTGAGCACATGTGCCATGCAGGGTACATGTGTCAACTTTTCCAAACTCAAAGCCGACAAGAGATTGCTGCCATTGTCACACACCACGTTGCCGATCTCCAGTTGGTGTGGGGTCAGCCACTGATCCACCTGTTTGTTCAGAGCAGCCAGGAGAGCTGCTCCAGTGTGACTCTGGGCTTTGATCAAGACATGTCCAAGATGGCGTGACACCGTCGTACCTGGCATGCAGCATAGGCCCTGGGGAACTGGGGGGGTGTAGTTGGAGAGGAGATCACAGCACCAGTAGAGTGGCACTGCCACTCAGCCAAGGAGGAGGAGGACGTTAGCGAAGAGGATGTAGCAGGAGGAGTAGGAGGAGAAGGAGAGGAGGTGGCAGCAGGCCTGCCTGCAAGCCGTGGAGGTGTCACAACTAGGTCCGCTGCACAGCCACATACTCCCTGCTTGCCAGTGGTCACCAGGTTGACCCAATGTGCCGTACCTGCCCTGACCATGGTTTACAGGCATCCATGGTCAGATGGACCCTTGACCCAACACTGTGTGCCAGAGATGACACCACTTGCCTTTCAACATCATGGTACAGTTTGGGTATCGCCTTTTTTGAAAAATAAATGCGGCCTGGTATCTTCCACTGTGGTGTCCCAATTGCCACAAATTTTCGGATGGCCTCAGAGTCCACCAGCTGGTATGGTAACAGCTGGCGAGCTAACAGTTCCACCAAGCCAGCTGTCAGAGGCCAGGCAAGGGGGTAACTGGCATAAATTAACTTCTTCCGCTCAAAGATTTCCTTAACGGACACCTAGCTGCGGTGGGCAGGGGAGCAGGAACCACTCAAGGTGAGAGGCGGAGTGGAGGATCGTGGCTGTGAAGGTGCAAGGGATAAAGCGGCTGAAGATGCTGCACCTGAAGGAAGAAGAGGAGGCGGAAGGTGGCTTTGCATTTGTGTGCTGCGTTTCCTCAGGTGGTCACCCCATTGCTCTTTGTGCTTTCTCACCATGTGCCTTCATAAGGCAATTGTCCCTACGCGGGTCTTGGTCTTTCCACGACTCAAAGTTTGGTGGCAGAGAGTACAGATGGCATTGCTCTCATCTGAGGCAGACACACAAATAAAATTCCACTCCGCTGAGCCCTGGGATTATGGCACTTTGGTGGTGGCGTCAGAAGCTGACCTTGAAGGGTATGTTGACTGGCTGTCCATAGGTGGCGATACATGCCACAGGACACTGCCACGAGCTGTTTCTGATGACGAGCTCCCCCTGCTTCTTTCAGCAACTCGTCTCCTCCTAGTCCTTTCTGACTCCCGCTCTGAACTGTCCCCCTGGTCATCTTGTCTATTGGGATCCCACATTACATCCATGACAGTATCATCATCATCATCATCATCATCCACAGCTTCGCTTGTATCAAACACCTCCAAAATGGCACCAACAACAGGTACTTCATCATCCTCACACCTTACGTCCATACTGACGCCTAATTCAGACATATGAGGTGGTGGTGTAACATGCTTAGTGCCGTCATCTTTTAACAATAATGGCTGTGATTCAGTTAATTCCCCACTTAATAACTCCTGCCAACTCTCAAATGGAGCAGATGTGGTGCTAGTGGTAGCAGTGTTAAGAGTTAAGTGAGGTGCCAGAATCAGAGCAGGAGGAGGAAGATATGTCAAGGTTCTGTGCGGAAGCTGAGGAAGATGAGGTGTTCTATGTTAAATAGTCAACTACGTCCTGACAATCTTGGGAGTTGATGGCACGTGCCTTCTGAACACTGTACTTTGGCCCAGGGCTGCATGAAATCACATCAACACGACATCGAACAAACCTGCTGGGTGGCCTGCCTCTGGCTCTGCCTCTGCCTCTACCTTTTGTTTTGTCCATATTGGGGGGGATGAAGTGAAAGGTATGTACTGACTTGACTAATACAATGTGCAGTCACACAGATGCAGTGAAAGGTATACACTGACTGCTGGTATAATACAATACACAGGTGCAATGGAAGGTATGCAGTGACTGGTATAATACAATGTGCAGTCACACAGATGCAGTGAAAAGTATACGCTGACTGCTGGTATAATACAATGTGCAGTCACACAGATGCAGTGAAAGGTATGCAGTGACTGATATAATACAGTGTGCAGTCACACAGATGCAGTGAAAGGTATGCACTGACTGCTGTATAATGATGAGATGAATACACTTGAATTCCTATAACTAGAATCTGTTATGGAAGGCAAGTCTGCCATCCATTCAAGTGAAAGGTATGCACTGACTGGTATAATACAATGTGCAGTCACACAGATGCAGTTAAAGGTACTGACTGCTGGTATAATACAATGTGCAGTCACACAGATGCAGTGAAAGGTATTCACTAACTGCTGCTATAATACACTGTGCAGTCACACAGGTGCATTGCAAAGGTATGCAGGGACTGCTGGTGGTAGGATACAATGTGCAGTCACACAGGTGCAGTGAAAGGTATGCACTGACTGCTGGTATAATACAACGTGCAGTCACACAGGTGCAGTGAAAGATATGCAGTGACAGCTAGTATAATACAATGTGCAGTCATACAGGTGCAGTGAAAGGTATGCACTGACTGCTGGTATAATATAATGTGCAGTACTGCAGTCACACAGTGCAGTGAAAGCTATGCACTGACTGCTGGTATAATACAATGTGCAGTCACACAGGTGCAGTGAAAAGGTATGCACTGACTGCTGGTGGTTTGATACAATGTGCAGTCACACAGGTGCTCTGAAAAGGTATGCAGTGACTGCTGGTGGTATGATACAATGTGCAGTTACAAAGGTGCAGTAAAAAGGTATGCAGTGACTGTTGGTGTTATGATACAATGTGCAGTCACAAAGGTGCAGTGAAAAGGTATGCAGTGACTGCTGGTGGTATGATACAATGTACAGTCACACAGGTGCACTGAAAAGGTATGCAGCGACTGCTAGTGGTATGATACAATGTGCAGTCACACAGGTGCACTGAAAAGGTATGCAGTGACTGCTGGTGGTATGATACAATCTGACACAGGTGCACTGAAAAGGTATGCCGTGACTGCTGGTGGTATGATACAATGTGCAGTCACAGAGGTGCACTGAAAAGGTATGCAGCGACTGCTGGTGGTATGATACAATGTGCAGTAACACGGGTGCACTGAAAAGGTATGCAGTGACTGCTGGTGGTATGACACAATGTGACACACATGCAGTAAAAGGTATGCACTGAATGTGCTGGGCCTGGCACAGTATAGCAATTAGCAAGGGCCAGCTGCGACAGACAAGGCTGTATATGCAGTGCAGTGGGCCACACACACACACACAAAAAAAAAAAACACACATCACAAGAACATTAGCTCTCAAAAGAACTGTTTTGGTGGTGCTTTTTTTTAGCAAAATATCAGCAAGGAGAAAGCTAACAAGAGCCTAACTAAGCTTTCCCTATCTCTGCAACAACCTCTCTACCTTCTCTCACTAAAACAGCAGCACACAGAGTGAGAAAATGGCCGACACTGCTGCCTTGTATAAGAGGGGGGGGGGGGGGCTCCAGGAGGGAGTGCAGCCTAATTGGCTGCTATGTGTCTGCTGACTGTGATGTAGAGGGTCAAAGTTTAGCCCAATAATGTAGCATAGGGGGTGGGTCGAACGTGCTAAAGGTTCGCGGCTCGACGCAAATCCGCATTGTTCGCACGAATAAGTTTGCTTGCGAACTGTTCAGGCCATCTCTATTAATAAATATTAACATGGGTGCAAGTTAAAATTAGAGTAAAATACAGTACAGTTCCCAACACAATGTTATGCTAGATGGATCAATCAATTAAATGGTTGCGGCTTTAAAGGACATCTGAGGTGAAAAAAATCTGCTGAAATAAATAATTGTATATATCCTCCTTCACCTAGAAATTACTTTTTTTAAATATCCCACAGTTTTATTTCATACTTAACCTCTTGAGGACTGCAGTGTTAAACCCCCCTAAAGACCAGGCCATTTTATGTAAAATGGACCACTGCAGCTTTAAGGCCAAGCTGCAGGGCGCACAACACTGCACACAAGTGATCCCCCCCCCCTTTCTCCCCACCAACAGAGCTCTCTGTTGGTGGGGTCGGATCGCTCCCTAGTTGTTTTTGTTTTTTTTTTGTAAATGTACAGTACTATATGTAAAGACCGTGGTTTCGCCGTTAACAGTCTCCCGAGCGGCAATCGCAGCTCGGAAACTGAAGGCCTGCACGCGATCTCCTGCAAACTGCTGCCCCAGGACTTTACGACGATCGGCGTTAGACGGTCCTGGGGCTGCCGCCGCGGCCACGCCCATCGGTGTGACACGGTCAGCAAGCAGTTAAATGTAGTTTTTAAGTTTTTCTGTTTCATTGTCTTCTCCTGCTCAATGACACGTTCATTGAAGTATGTGAGCGCTCAGATCTATGAATGATTGACCCTTTTTATCTCTTTCCTGCACTAGGGGGCCATTTACTGACAGGAAAGTGTTTTATGGCTATAATTACTTATTAGTGTTATAGTCTGACCCAGTCTGACCCGGTCAGAAACTGTCACCAGCAAACCTGATGTTTAGCTCTTTCAGGCAGAGAAAGAAAAAAAAAAGGAACACAGCCTAGTTATTTGTGTGCTAGACACTGTACATACACATGTCTATCTCATCATGTCACATTTCACCTCGGTTTTCCATAAAGGGAGGAGTAGAGTGATGGCAGTGGGTGCTGGATGTGGAATGGTCGGAAGGGAATTCAGGAGGCTGACAGCAGAGGAGAAAAAGAAGTTCCTATGCCTTGTAGTTTTGGTGGTGATAGCCCAAAACCTGCATCCTAAAGGGAGCCGACTGAAGAAAAGGTGACCAGGGTGAGGGGTCGCCGGAGATCCTCAGAGCTCTAGAGCATAATCTGGAGTTGTGGAGGAGTTTGAGGAGGGGAGAGGTCTGCCATTGATCCTTTCCGCCATCCTGATGACTCTGACGTTTGTGTCTGTCTTTGGTGGAACAGCCAGCAAACCAGACTAGGATAGATGAGCAGTGGACGGACTCAATGGTGGCGGTATAAAAGCTCGTCAGTAGCTCTTGGGCCATGCCAAACTTCTTCAGTTGGTGGAGGAAGAATAGCCTCTGCTGGGCTTTCCTCAGGGCCGAGGCGAAGTTTCCCTTCCACCAGCTCAAGTCCTTGGAGATGGTGGTGTCCAGGGGGCGGAATGAGGCGATAGAGCATGTGCCATGGCAGCAGTTGAGTCACGTCACAGCTTTCAAAGAAGGGAGACAGCAGCACAACTGAGGGGAGGCAAGTTAAATTGAGGCGTTTTGAAGATTAAGGGGGGGGGGGGGGGGCTGAATGAAGCCCTAAGCATGGCCACATTGTTTTTTGTTTGCTTGCTTTTTTTGTTTTTTTTATTCAGTTCAGGTGGGCTTCAACTCAACTACAAGGCCACTATTTCTCTAACCTTGTTAAAAGTTGTTATGATTTGCTATAACAAGGCACAAAGTAAAGCATTTTTCTAATAGCAGCACTTTTTCAATAAATCCACAGAAAGTTTGCAATAACGATCCTGATTGTTTTAAATTGCTGTTCTAATATTTTTAACCTTTTTTTGTCAATAGGTAGGGAAACAGGCAGGGCCGGATTTACCATAAGGCACTGTAGGCACGTGCCTACAGGCGCATGATGATGGAAAGGCAGCTTACTCGACTCCCCAAGCGCCTCCCTCCCTCCTGCCTTGCCTATGCAGAGTCCTGAGCAGAGCGTAAATGAGAAGTTACTCACCCTGCTCTTGGCATTCCACTAATGAGATCTCCTTTCAGTGAGGGGCACCTCTAACTACTTAATACTTAAGGTACCTTTGGTTACCTAACGCTAAGGCACAATTGTAACTACCTATGACGGGCAAGGGAAGTAAGGGAGAAGTGACACCTGGGACAGTCAGCACACTTGCGGTGCGGTTCGGCAGGAGTTTGTGGGTTTATGGAGGGCGAAGTCTAGGGTGCCAGGACATCTGTGCCTATAGGCTCTTCCAAGGTGAATCCGGGCCTGGAAACAGGCATATATCACACTTCAACCACAAGGTCACTATTTCACTAACCTTTTAGTAATTCTTGTAATGATTTACTATGGCTAAGCAAGGCTAAAAAAAATAAAACCCACCTAAAGGTTTTAATAAAACCAGACAAGCATGGCAGGATCACCTAGGTTCTCCAAGACATGAAAACCTTTATCAATAAGACCCGTCCCTCACTGCTTAAAGTGGGTCCAAGATAAACTTTTACTCATTGTATAATTGTGTTACTTTCATATAGTTTATAGGGCATTCCTCAAGCCAAATACTTTTTTTGATTCATTTGAATACTCTAATTTCCTATAAACTAAACAATCCTCGCCCACAGCTCCTTTTGTGCCTTGGCACTGTAGCAAGGGCTTATGGGAACTCAGTCTGGGCAGGAGGAGGAGGTTACTAGCCAGAGATTTCAGAGGCAGAGGGGAGGAGGGAGGAGGAGAGGGGACTTTACACACAGGCAAGCTGATAGCATCTCAAGCCCTCAGCCTGTGACAATGTGACAAACAGAACATGGCTGCCCTCATTGTATCACAGGAATGAATAATCATAAACTTTTGAAGCTGTTTGCAGATAGATATGCTGTGTAGATTATCTAAACTTTAGATCTATATATATAAAATCGGATGTGTGTATGTATGTATGTGTGTATGTGTGTGTGTGTGTGTGTGTGTGTGTGTGTGTGTATGTGCCGCGATCACTCAAACGGCTTGACCGATTTGAACGAAACTTGGTACACAGATCCCTTACTACCTGGGATGATATGTTCTGGGGGTCTCGCGTCCCCCCTGCACACCTGGTCGGAGCTACCAACAGAAAATCAGATTTCACCCATTCAAGTCAATGGAAAAAATTTAAAAGGCTGCCATTCTTCAAGCCAGAGTCACCACACTTGGCACAGTTGGGTCACTTGGTGACCGAGGTTACAAATCCTGGAAAAGTGGGTGGAGCATTAAACAGCCAATCAAATTTCAGCCGTTCATTTTAAATGGGAAAATGTAAACTGCAGCCATTCTTAGACTGTTAATCGCAGGGTTCTCAAACTTGACACAGTTGGTCACTGGGTGAATGTGATTAAGATTCAAGAAAATGGGTGGAGCCTACAACAGCCAATCAAAATTCACCTATTGATTTTCAAGGGGAATATTTAAACTGCTGCTATTCTTACACTGTTAATGGCAGAGGCTTCAAACTTGCTACAGTCGTCATTGGGTGACTGGGGTCCAAATTCACTAAAGGGGCGGGGCCACATACAGCCAATCAGATTTCCTTGGGGGATAAACTGCTTCCATTCACACATTTTTGATGCCAGGAACCTGAAAGCTGACAAACGTGGTCATTGAGTGACTGTGTGACAAGGTTACAAAAAGTGGGCGGAGCCAAAAACAACTTTTGCTGGGAAAATATAAACTGCAGCCATTCTTACATCGTTAATGGCAGGGTTCTAAAACTTTGCACAGTTGGTCATTGGGTGACTGAGATTAAGATTTTGCAAGGTGGGTGGAGCCTACAACAGCCAATAAAAATTCACCTTTTGATTTTCAAAGGGAATATTTAAGCTGCTACCATTCTCTTATACTGTTAAAAGCAGATGCCTCAAACCTGGTACAGTTGGTTACTGGGTGACTAGGGCCCAAATTCAGAAAGGGGGCAGAGCCACAAACAGCCAATAAGATGTGTTTATTTTTAAATGGGAATATACAAAGTATTGATACCAAGGCCCACAAAGCTGATAAACTTGGTAACTGAGTGACTGTATGTCAAGGTTAGAAAAAGTGGGCGGCGCCAACAAGTACATTTTTAACATGGTAGGGTTCCCAAACTTGACACATTTGGCCACTGGATGACTGGGATGAATATTCAGGACTGTGGGTGGAGCCTACAACAGCCAATTAAAATGTAACTTTTGATTTTCAAGGGGAATTTTCACATTGCTACCATTCTTACACTGTTAGTGTCAGAGGCCTCAAACCTGATACAGTCAGTCATTGGGTGACTGGGGTCCAAATTCACTAAAGGAGTGGAGCCACAAACAACCAATCAGATTTGTTAGATTGATTTCAGCCATTCTGTTATTGGCAGGGTTCTCAAACGTCACACAGTTAGCCACTGGGTGACTGGGACTAATATTCAGGAAAGTGGGTGGAGCCTACAGCAGCCAATCAAAATTCACCTTTTGATTTTCAAGGGGAATATTGAAACTGCAGCCATTCTTACACTGTTAATGGCAGAGGCCTCAAACCTGCTGCAGTCAGTCGTTAAGTGTCTGGGGTTCAAATTCAGTAAAGGGGTGGAGCCAAAAACAGCCAGATTTCTCTGCTGGATAAACTGCTTCCATTAGCACAATTTTGATGCCAGGAACCCAAAACCTCACAAACTTGGTCATTGAGTAGTGACGAGTGTGTCCAGGTTACAAAAAGTGGGTGGAGTTAAAAACAGATTTTTTTCTGGGAAATTGTAAACTGCAGCCCTTCTTCACTGTTAATGGCAGGGTTCTCAAACTTTGCATAGCTGGTTACTGGGTGACTGGGATTAATATTCAGAAAAGTGGGTGGAGCCTAAAAATGCCAATCAAAAATCACATGTCGCTTTTCAAGGAGAATATTAAAATTGCTGCCATTCTTGCACTGTTAATGGCACAAGTCTCAAACCTGGTACACTTGGTCATTGGATCACTGGGGTTCAAATTTAGAAAAGGGGACAGAGCCACAAACAGTGAATCAGATTTGTTTCATTTCATGGGAAAATACAAATTATTGATGCCAAGGACCCCAAAGCTCACAAACTTGGTCATTGAGTAGTGACTTTGTGTCCAGGTAACAAAAAGTGGGTGGAGCCAAAAACAAATTTCACTGGGAAAGTGTAAACTGCAGCCCTTCTTACACTGATTATTTCAGGGAAGTGGGTGGAGCCTATAATAGCCAATCAAAATTCACCTGTTGATTTTCAAGTGGAATATTTAAATTGCTGCCATTTTTATACTGTTAATAGCAGATGCCTCAAACCTGCTACAGTTGGTCATTGGGTGACTGAGGTTCAAATGCTGGAGAGGGGGTGAAGCCACAAACAGCCAATCTGATTTGTTTAATTTCTATGGGAATATACAAATTATTGATGCCAAGGACCCCAAAGCTCACAAACTTGGTCATTGAGTGTTTGTGCGTTAGGGTTAGAAAGTGTGTGGAGCCAACACCAGTCAAATACATACACGGGCAATGCCGGGTCATCAGTGGGTGGAGACAAATACAAATTTCACTGGGAAAATGTAAACTGCAACCATTCTTACATTGTTAATGGCAGGGTTTGCACAGTTGGTCACTGGGTGACTGGGATTAATATTCAGAAAAGTGGGTGGAGCCTACAAAAGTGAATCAAACTTCACCTATTGCTTTTCAAGGGGAATATTTAATTGCTACCATTCTTGCACTGTTAATGGCACAGGCCTCAAACCTGGTACAGTTGGTTATTAGGTGACTGGGGTTCAAATTCAGAAAAAGGTGTGGAGCCACAAACAGCCAATCAGATTTTTTAATTTCAATGCAAATTATTGATACCAAAGACCGCAAAGCTCACAAACTTGGTCAGTGAGTAATTGTGTGTTAGGGTTAGAAAAAGTATGCAGAGCCAACACCAGCCAAATACATACCCGGGCAACGCTGGGCAATCAGCTAGTAAGATATATAGACAAGTTACTTGTTATAGTTAGGTTTTCATCTCGGATCCGCTTTAACCACTTCAGCCTTCAATCGTTTTTCACCTTATGCATCTATGCAATTTTCACCTCCCATTCATTCGCCAATAACTTTATCACTACTTATCACAATGAATTGATCTATATCTTGTTTTTTTCCCGACACCAATTAGGCTTTCTTTGGGTGGTACATTTTGCTAAGAATATTTTTTTTCTGAACGTATTTTAATGGGAATATTAAGAAAAACATGGGGAAAAAAATCATTATTTCTCAGTTTTCGGCCATTATAGCTTTAAAATAATACATGCTACCGTAATTAAAACCCACATATTTTATGTGCCCATTTGTCCGGTTATTACACAGTTTAAATTATGTCCCTAGGCTATCACAATGTATGGCGCCAATATTTTATTTGGAAATAAAGGTGCATTTTTACAGTTTTGCATCAATCACTATTTACAAGCTTATAATTTAAAAAATAATAGTAATATACGCTCTTCACATGCATATTAATAAAGTTCAGACCCTTAGGTAACTATTTATGTTTTGTTTTTGTTTTTTATTGTATTTTTTTATTAAAAATTTACCATATGTACTCGAGTATAAGCCAACCCGAGTGACCCAAGTATAAGCTGAGGGTAGGAAATGCTGCAGGGACCCGATAGACTTTGGGGGTCTGGAAGAGGCCCCAGGTAAGTAAATGGGCAACTTTTTGATGGTGTGGGTGGAATTATTATTCTAATAATTAAAAATAATGTTATCTAATGGAATAAGAACAGGGGCTCAGAGGTTGCAGCTGTTTCTTTCCTATCCTTCAAGCATGCTCAATGCCCAGTCTCAATCAGGTTATTGTTCCTGGTAGAGTTGGGCCGAACGGTTTGCCTGCGAACGGTTCCATGCGAACTTCAGTGGTTCGCGTTCGCGTCCCGCAGGCGAACTTTTGCGGAAGTTCGGTTCGCCCCATAATGCACCATGAGGGTCAACTTTGACCCTCTACATCACAGTTAGCAGGCCCAGTGTAGCCAATTTGGCTACACTAGCCCCTGGAGCCACTCCCCCCGCTTATAAAAGGCAGGCAGCGGCGGCCATTACGGTCACTTGTGTGCCTGCGTTAGTGAGAGTAGGGCGAGCTGCTGCAGACTGTCTCTCATAGGGAAAGATTAGTTAGGCTTAGCTCGTTCCTGGCTGCATACCTGTTCTGTTCTGTGAACCCACCACTGCATACCTGTTCTGTGAACCCACCACTGCATACCTGTACTGTGAACCCACCACTGCATACCTGTTCTGTGAACCCACCACTGTATACCTGTACTGTGAACCCACCACTGCATACATGTTCTGTGAACCCACCACTGCATACCTGTTCAGTGAACCCGCCACTGCATACCTGTTCTGTGAACCCACCACTGCATACCTGTTCTGTGAACCCACCACTGCATACCTGTTCTGTGAACCCACCACTGCATACCTGTTCAGTGAACCCGCCACTGCATACCTGTTCTGTGAACCCACCACTGCATACCTGTTCTGTGAACCCACCACTGCATACCTGTTCAGTGAACCCGCCACTGCATACCTGTTCTGTGAACCCACCACTGCATACCTGTTCTGTGAACCCACCACTGCATACCTGTTCAGTGAACCCACCACTGCATACCTGTTCTGTGAACCCACCACTGCATACCTGTTCAGTGAACCCACCACTGCATACCTGTTCAGTGAACCTGCCACTGCATACCTGTACTGCTCAGTGAACCCGCCACTGCATACCTGTTCTGTTCAGTGAACCCGCCACTGTATACCTGTTCAGTGAACCTGCCACTGCATACCTGTTCTGTGAACCCACCACTGCATACCTGTTCTGTGAACCCACCACTGCATACCTGTTCAGTGAACCTGCCACTGCATACCTGTACTGCTCAGTGAACCCGCCACTGCATACCTGTTCTGTTCAGTGAACCCACCACTGTATACCTGTTCAGTGAACCTGCCACTGCATACCTGTTCTGTGAACCCGCCACTGCATACCTGTTGTGTTCAGTGAACCCGCCACTGTATACCTGTTCAATGAACCTGCCACTGCGTACCTGTTCTGTGAACCCGCCACTGTATTCCTGTTCAGTGAACCCGCCACTGCTGTCACTACACAAACAGCTGTTTGCGGTGCGTTACACGGTGAGTTTGGTGTATCAGTGTGAAGCAGTACCTTAATTACACTACCTGATTGATGTATACACATGCAAGATGTTTTAAAGCACTTTAGGCCTGTCATTTAGCATTCAATGTGATTTCTGCCCTTAAAACGCTGCTTTGCGTCAAATCCAGATTTTTCCCGGGGACTTTTGGCGTGTATCCCACTCCGCCATGCCCCCCTCCAGGTGTTAGACCCCTTTAAACATCTTTTCCATCACTTTTGTGGCCAGCATAATTTTTTTTTTCCAAAGTTCGCATCCCCATTGAAGTCTATTGCGGTTCGCAAACTTTAACGCGAACCGAACCTTCCGCGGAAGTTCTAAAATCGGAGGTTCGGCCCAACTCTAGTTCCTGGCCCAGTGTGAGCCATGTGGAGGCCAGGCAGTAATCGAAGGCCAGTGAGGGTACCAGCAAGAAGAGTGCTGCCTGTAAATAATGTCACAGCACTCCCTTCACACAGATACACTCTATATATCTCCCTCCTAGTGCCTTGCCTGAATGTGTATAGAGCGAGTGTCCCCCTCATAAACAGTGCTGTTTTTAGGGTGTGCACATTTTTGTGGTTCCCCCCTCCGTCACATGCGGGTATGCGGGGGTGATGACTGTGAATTGTGGCCCCCGGGTGGCCCCATAAGTATATGCAGAGTGATATGAATTGCGCCCTCCCGCCGAGTGGCTCCCCGGTATATGCAGAGTGATGCGCAACGGAGCGTGCTTCCTTTACTCACTGCTCAGCGCCGTCCACCTCGATTCTGCATCAGCCTCTCTCATCGGTATGACTCCCGTTCAGCTCCGTCCACCTCGATGCCGTATCAACCTCTCTCTGTCTCATCGCTATGACGCCCTCTGGTGGTGGAGCACGCTCCGTTGCGTATCACTCTGCATATATCGGGGGGCCACCCAGGGGGAGGGTGCAATTCACATCATTTAGCATATATCGGGGGGTATAACAACAAAAATCTGCATGCTATCCACAATATTGTTTGATGGGGACACTCGCTCTATACACATGCCGGCAAGGCACTCGGAGGGAGAGCTTCCTCCGTTTTTCAAATGGCAGGGGTACTCGGGAGAGGTGACTCAAGTATAAGCTGACACACCATTTTTCAGGGGCTCAAAAAGTCGGTTTATATTCAAGTATATACGGTATTTGGGTATTTTTTTGGAGTGTGTGTGTGTGTGGGGGGGGGGGGGGTAAACAGTTCATTTTAAATGTAATAAATTGTATTTATTTAAAAAAGAAATGTATGTAGATGTAGTTTTACTATTTGGCCACGAGATGGCCACAGTCAAAAATCGTTTTTAGTCCTGTAAGCGAGCACTCTCGCTTACAGGAAGTGAAGGGAGGACGGGGAATTTTTTTTTTCTTTAGAAAGAATGCGGCTTCAGAAAGAAGCCATCGATCTTTCTAACGGGGACTTAGATAATGAATGGGAACTGTGTTCTCATTCATTGATCTCCAGGCTAACGGGCGGCGGCACGGGAGCGTGTGGGAGCGTGCAGCGGTGCACAGCAGCAAAGTAGCAACCTTTTGGACGTATCAGCAACGTCCAAAAGGTGAAACTGGTTAAAATTTCAGTTCTGATATCGTGTTTAACCTTATTTTGTCAACAGGCATCTTGGAAACTCACAAACAATATTTGCTGCAGAAAACTGAGAATCTAGTGGAGAAAAAGCCACCAGGAACAAACATGGATCAACAAAGTTATTCTATTACCGTGCGATTTGTAGACCTCATGATTGCCTCAAGTCAAGCTATAAAACGTTCCAAAGTAGAGCTTGAAAAGATGGGAGGAGTTCAAGAATACTATATTCAGAAGAGACAGGGAGGTTTAGAACGTATTTCTCCAAACAGGCTGTTTCGCTGGTGTCCCAGATATCGACGTGTACCACGTACAGTGCTTGTTAGTGGTGTGCCAGGAATAGGGAAGACCACATTGATGCAGAAATTTGTCTTTGACTGGGTGAATGGTAAACTCTACCAAAGATTTACTTTTCTCTTCTTCTTCAAATTACGGAAACTCAACCTTCTGTCTGAGGTCAGCTTGGAGGAGTTGATTTGTAAAGAATATCCACATCTGAAGATGCATCTCGAAACTATTTTAGAAAATCCAGAAAGACTACTATTTATATTTGATGGCTTAGATGAAACTAATTACCATCTGGACTTCAGTTCCAAGGAGCTTTGTAACAATTCAAAATTGAAAATAAATATCTCTGTTATTGTAACTAGCTTGATAAAGCAAACTCTTGTCAGTGGTTGCTCTGTACTAGTAACCAGCCGTCCATCCGATCTAGCAAGTATTGAAACTGGTGTTTTCCAAAGAATAACTGAAATTATGGGATTTTGTTCAGAAGACAGAAAAAGGTACTTTGAACAGTTTTTTTCCCCTTACTTGGACTTATCAGACCAAGTTTTTAAATATGTGCAGGAGAACGATACACTGTACACTTTCTGTTATATTCCCTCTTACTGCTGGATAATCTGTACAGTGTTGTCAATGTGTTTCAAGCCCCAACCAACAAATCACACACCATTACAATCATTGCCTAAAACAATAACTCAACTCTTTGTGACCTACGTCGCAAACATGCTGAGTAATCACAGCATTAAAACAGATGGTGCTAAAGAACTTCTCGCTTCGCTTGGACGACTGGCAGAAGATGGTCTAATAAACCAAAAGAAACTTGTGTTTGTAGAAAGAGACATTCAGAATTTTAAAATAGATACTTCCTCACCACTCTTGTCAAGCTTTATCATTGAATCTCGTGAAGAATCCAAAACCACCTTTTCCTTTTTACATCTCACCATTCAGGAGTTCTTCACTGCCTTAGTGCAATATCTTAACTATCATCCTAATAGCATGCAATTGATTCTCCGGAAAGACAGCAATTGTGGGGATGGTTATGGGCAAATGGTTATTCCTTTCCTTTGTGGTCTCTCGGATTCTTCCACAAGGTCTCCGTTGAATAGTTTTTTAGGAGTGTTACCCACCGAACCTTCTAGGAAAGTAATTACTTGGCTCCACACATTGGTCCCAGTAATAACAAAGCGAGGGAAAGACGCTGAAGATAAAATGAAATGCATGACTGTTCTCTCTTACTTCTCAGAGTCTCGGAACAAGGCTCTGGTGTATAAGTGTTTAGGGTCAAACAGCACACTTGAGTTTTCTGAATTCTACTTAACTCCTCTGCACTGCACTGTGCTGGCTTTTACCCTTGAATCTTGCAAAGGAGCAGAATATCTTGATCTGGATTCCTGCTACATCCACAGTGAAGGCTTGAAGAGATTGGCACCGTTTCTACATATGGTCAAGGATATCAGGTAAGGATAAAATACATAGAGATGGTCAATAAGATGCAAATAATTCTGAGTTGATGCAGGATTATGTAAATATAGACAGTTTATTAATTGACCAATCAAATCTTGCTGAGGTGCTTAATTTTCGCATAACTTTGCATACAAAAAATTGCATAATCCTACATCAACTTGGAATTATTTGTATCTTATTAACGAACCCTAAACAAAATCTCTCTCCTGTGTCACTAAATTGTAAAATTAAGAAGTAGAATTTATGTTTATAGCAAAACAAATAAATTATAACCAGCAGTGTTGGTTGAGTAGCTCTATGTTCGATTTGACCGTCATTGGAATCAACAAGCTGAATTCAGGTTAGTGTACAGGACAGCATAGAGCTTATACAGCCTCAAAATACATTTACAAAGGCAAGACTCCCACGGCTCTACACATACAAGCCAAGAAAAATGCATAGAGGCTTTTTGCTGCTGTCAAGGCCATTTTATGGGGTGGTCAAGGGAACATGCCAGATTTGGTACAGACCTCTGATTAGAGGTAGCGAGGGCCCAAGGGAATTCTCCTGGTTCAAAACTTAGCTACCAGGTTTCAACACTCTGTCTCTGTCTTCATGAAAACTGCACTTCTTCGTGCAGAGCACATCCTTACTGCTAGTGCAACACGAAAAGTATTTATTTGTAAAAACAAAAGGAAATCAAGAGCCCACAATAGTGTAGTATGTTAAAGTCATGTTAATAAAATCAATGTGAATGAATACTCACAAGGAAGGCTTACCGCTAAGGCAACCACTGTATAGGCAGGTGGGGCGGTTAAACCAAACCCCACTCGGTTTAAGAAGTCACTCTCGGTAGATCAGAAAACAGGGGGTACACCCCTTCACCTAGGGTGGACAAACATAAGTAATAGGATAAAACAGAGGCACCAGGAAGAATAAAATACACTAAAAACAGTAAAAAATAGGAGGTAGTGGTGGACATATCTTTCCATCGACTCAAGTCTTCAGTAGGGATGTAAGTCCACCACAACCTTTTTTGTTTTATTTTTTTTTAGAGTATTTTAAGGGTATTTTAATCTTCCTTGTGGCTCTGTTTTATTCTACTATCAAAAATTATTTATATCTGTTTCTAGATTTTCATTATATATAATTTATTTTTAAATATATTTTGAAAGGTTATGCTCCTCCTCTCACACACTGGCAGTGGAGCCCACAAAATGTAATAAGTGACTATATCCTGTAGGTGCAAACTGCAAAATGTACTCCATGACCGTGTCCCCCTGTCCAACCAAGCTCCTGTGTTGGTGGCCTTGGGTCTCTGTGCTATACACTTTCAGCCACTGTTGGAGGTGTGCACATGTGCAAGCATTGTGGCTACAGCTTTGCACGGGAGAGGGAGGGTGGAGAGAGAAGGGCCTGGCAGCATTAAGCTTGATATATGTTTTATATTGCTATACTTTGTACGTATACTTTGCAATACTACCCTCAGGACATAATGCAGCCAGGCTGTAGGATATGTTGCAATGGGGAGATTAGTATTGACAGGTATGGGCAAGTTTTAAAATAATTATAGCAGGAATGAGTATTGATATTGAGTATATATATTGTACACAGCAGTAATTGTATATGGAAGAAGAGGTTGGTTGCTGACATGTTAGGAAGGAAAATGTGTTAAATATAGTTTAATTTTAACTCTGCATCATACATGTTTTTTGCTTCTCAAATTTCCCTCTAGACTCTCAAAAAATGACTTGAAGGATGAAGATGCTGCTGTTATGCTACATGTTTTAACACATCCCAACTGCAGGATCCAGAAGTTATGGTATGATTTTTAATAATTTTCTAGTCTTTAATTTGGTATGTATGCAATCAGTTTTTGTGTGTCTGCAACAAAACTGTACATTCAGTTCTGAGTTCGAGTAAAATCAACTTCAAGAGTGTTGGTGATGTATTTGGAATTTTGTGCACTATACAATTCCTTAACTTGCCGGCAATAAGCGCTAGTGAGTTCTAATATTAGCTGATGAGACCGTCACCTAATGCAGTTCTAATGATCATCACCTGGCTACTAGGCAGAAAATAACTCACTTGAGCGTTGTATTCACCCAGCAAGTTATTTTCCCTCTTTGCAAATCCCTATTTCATGTGCTGAGAAGTGGAGGCCCAGGACTAGGACGGCAGGAGAGCTAGGGCGGTGTTGCAGCTGGCAGTAGATCAGCTGACCCATAATTACCTGTATTGTGCTGTCCTCCTCCTCTTCAAGTCTCTAGGCATGCTCTGCTCTGGGCCACTCCCTCTGCGGTTTGACATTGCGAAGAGGAGCACAAAACAGAACACGCAGGGAGATTCGAGGAGGAGAACGATGGTAGCTCAGCCACAGATAGGTAATTATGGAACTGCTGCTTCTCTGCTAGCTTCTGCTTCAGCGCATGCAGTGTGAACATCAGACAGTGCAGTTGTAAGGAAACGCGGAAAAGCCGCCGTCTCTCAAGGTGAGGCGGCTGTTTCTGCATCCAGCATGGCGTCACAACGCGGAAAAACCGCCGCATGCCGCTTAGGCAGAGCGGCGGAATCCGCATTGGGAACGGCGGAATCCGCATTGGGAATGGCGGAATCCGCATTGAGAACGGCGGAATCCGCATTGGAGGCGGCCCCCGCAAGCGGTTCACAAAATACATTTCTAGACAGTACTGGTGTGGCTGGGACTGATAGTCCACCAAGACTCAGAGTGACACGCGCGCGCACAGAGGCTGAGTTTAAATAACAGCCAGAAGTGAGTCAGCTGACCAGGCGGGTCAGCTGACATTTTCCACAACTCTCATTGGTCCAGCAATTAGGGAGGTCCTGGAAAGGTCCTTGTGTATATATACTGCTGGCTGTTCACTTGCTCTTTGTCTGGTGTTGCGATCACATATGTGGGAGCACCCAGATCCGTAGTCAGATCCGCAAGTGTGCCGGGACCAGCTGGAGCTGTAATCCTACACTTAGCTAGATTCTGTTGATAGCTAAAGTACTAGTTTGATTGTGATTATCTGTTATGACTTTTGCCTGCCTTGACTACCCTTCTGAACTCTGATCTTGTACCTCGATATTTCTGACACTCTGTTGCCGACCCCCGGCTCGTTTCTAGACTCCGCCTCAGCCTCCTGATTCTGTACCTCGATATTTCTGATACCCCGTTGCCGAACCCTGCCTGTACTTAGACTCCGCCTTTGTCTCCTGATCTTGTACTTTATCTGTCTGTGTGTGTACGACCTGGCTTGTCCGACCTCGAGAACCGACCTTACCGTTAGAGGCGGTTCCTCGCTCTGTTAGCGACCCTTCCTCCTGAGGGTCACTTCCAGACATCCTTCCTACTGTCAGTCTGACTCCTCCCGTCTTGGAGAGCTCAGGTCTGCGGAAGGAATCTGTGCAGTACTCCTTGCTGCACTGAGGCCTAGTCCTCAAAGTGTTACTGTTACACCAAACACTACACTCTACTCAGGTGAACAGAGGTTAGCTAGTATATCGGATTATCGGTGAGACTGCAGATCACTTATAATCTGGTATATATCTGTATTCCCAGTGATACTGCAGATCACCGGTAATCAGATACTCTCTGTGCTCACCGATCGTTCCAGAACGCCAGACCAAATAACAGATGGACGCACGCGCTGACCCTCTGACTGTGCTTGCCACTTCGGTGGATACCATCCATCAAGCACTGGGCCAGCACAAAGCTTTAATCGATGCTCTAACAGGCTCTGTGCAAACCCTTCAGACGTCAGTTGATTCGGTGCGATCCCCTCCTAGTGATGACATACGTATGCCTGTACCTGATAAATTTTCCGGCCACAAGTCTGACTTCCGGAATTTTAAGAGTAGAGTGTTATCGTACTTCGAGTTGAGACCCCGATCCTCGGGGACTGAGACCCAACGGGTCACCTTTATTAAGACTTTGCTGACTGGTGACTCCCAGTCATGGGCATACAACCTGCCTCCTACCGATACTGCTCTGACCTCGGTAGAGGAATTCTTTAAGGCCATGGCCGTAATTTATGATGACCCTGACCTTGCTGCGTCCTCTGAGCAGAAGCTCAAACTTTTGCGACAAGGCAGAGGTCCGGTCGAGGATTATGCGGCAGAATTTCGTAGATGGTCAGTTACGGCCAGGTTTGACACCTATGCCCTCTTAGATTATTTCCTGTCTGGGTTGTCGGATGAGGTCTCCGACCTAATGTTAAGTCAACCCGAGCCCAGAACAGTCGATGAGGCCATCTCAGCGGCCATTCGAATCGACCGCAGGTTGCGCTATCAAAGACAAACCAGGAGTAGTCACTGTGTCAGAATGGTGTCTTGCGCCACAACCCCAGTGATCCCACCTTCTCCCGAGTCAATGCAGATTGGTCGGTCTGAGCTGTCCCTAGAGGATAAACGGTTGCTCCTCCCGTGTACGATTACATGGGAGGATAGGACCGAGCTCAAGGAAGCCTTTGTTGATTCTGGCGCTGCAGCTAATTTTATGGACTTTGAGTTTGCTAAAAGGTTGGGTATTCCACTCACCCCGGTAAAACCACCCGTCCAGGTTACAGCAGTGGATGATTCCCCTCTGCAGAGGAATCACCCGTTATCACAGACATCAGAAGTGGGAGTCACTATAGGGGTGCTGCACAGAGAGAGACTGCAGTTCATTGTATTACATATGTCCACCTCCACAATCATCCTAGGCATGCCGTGGTTACAAATTCATTCTCCGCAGATAGACTGGGCCACAGGGCAGTTAACAGCATGGTCACCTCATTGTTTCCAGCATTGTTTGGGGAGGCTGACATTGGGTCAAACCAGGGTACAGGTGGAAGGTGTACCAGAACAGTACTCGGATTATGCTGATGTGTTCTGTCCCAAGGCTGCGGATAAATTGCCCCCGCATCGCCCGTTTGACTGTCCTATTGACCTTCGTTCTGGGTGTATGCCTCCTCGAGGCCATTTGTATAATTTATCCGGCCCCGAAAAACTAGCCATGCAGGAGTATATCCGTGAGAACTTAGCCAAAGGCTTCATTCGGCCATCCCGGTCACCCGCTGGGGCAGGTTTCTTTTTTGTTAAGAAGAAAGACGGGGGCTTACGGCCTTGTATCGATTATCGTGGCCTTAACAAAATCACAGTAAAGAATCGCTACCCGTTGCCACTTATAGACGATTTATTCACACAGGTCACGGAGGCTAGGATATTTTCAAAACTAGATTTATGGGGGGCATACAATCTGGTGCGTATAAGAAAGGGCGACAAGTGGAAGACGGCCTTCAATACCCCTGACGGGCATTACGAGTACAGGGTGATGCCCTTCGGGTTATGTAATGCCCCGGCCGTCTTCCAGGAGCTCATCAATGAGGTTTTTAGGGAGGTGTTAGGGAAGTTCGTTTTAGTCTATTTAGATGACATTCTCATCTTTTCTAACAACCTCTCAGAACACAGAACCCATGTCAGGATTGTATTAGACAAACTGAGGCAGAATATGTTATACGCTAAACTTGAGAAGTGTATTTTTGAGGTTACGTCGGTTGCCTTTCTGGGATATATAATCTCCACCTCAGGTCTGTCTATGGACCCTGCCAAGGTCTCCGCGGTTCTGGAGTGGCCGCAGCCGGTGGGGTTAAAGTCGCTACAACAGTTCTTGGGGTTTGCGAATTATTATAGAAGGTTTATAAAGGGGTACTCCACAGTAGTCGCACCCCTCACTAGCCTTACTAAAAAAGGGGCAGACACCACTCATTGGCCTCCCGAGGCCTTACAGGCATTTTCTACTTTAAAAGGGTTGTTCTGCTCGGCGCCCATACTGAGACATGTGGACACTTCCTTCCCGTTTATTGTTGAGGTAGACGCCTCGGAGGTCGGGGTGGGGGCTGTGCTGTCTCAGCATTCTGGTCTCCAGGGTAGATTACACCCGTGTGCCTATTTTTCCCGGAGAGAAGCTATGATATAGGCAACAGGGAGCTCCTAGCCATCAAATTGGCCTTCGAAGAGTGGCGTCATTGGCTAGAGGGAGCTGAGCACACTATCACGGTTTATACCGACCACAAGAATCTGGAATACATCGAGGGGGCTAAAAGGTTAAGCCCTCGGCAGGCTCGATGGTCTCTATTTTTCTCGAGATTTACATTCCTGATTACGTACACGCCAGGTAGTAAGAATACCAAGGCAGATGCACTCTCTAGGTGTTTCGAGCCGGAGACAGCACAGCCCTCTGTTCCCGAGACCATTGTCCCACGAAGGGTGGTGTTAGCCGCTACTGAGACTTGGGAGGACTGGAAGGAGACTTTGAGTCCTTTCCAGCAGGATATCCCGGAAGGGAAACCAGACGGGGTATTGTTTATCCCGTTACCTTTCCGTCTCCAGATCTTGGAGATGGTCCACTCTCATAAAAATGCGGGACATCCTGGTGCGTCTAGAACGCAAGATCTCGTGGCCAGATGTGCATGGTGGCCTTCGCTAGCAGCTGACTGCAAAGAGTTTGTCAGGGAATGTGCGGTGTGCGCAAAAAGTAAGCCCTCCCGGCTGGCATCTGTAGGTACTCTGCAGCCTTTGCCCACCCCCAGTGAACCATGGACCCACTTGTCCATGGATTTTGTGGGAGAGCTTCCTAGGTCTGAAGGCATGTCGGTCATCTGGGTGGTGGTCGACTGTTTCAGTAAAATGGCCCACTTCGTGCCCCTGAAGGGACTCCCCTCGGCCCAGGAACTGGCCGATTTATTTATCACCCATGTCTTTCGACTGCATGGCATTCCAGAAGACATAGTGTCCGATTGGGGAGTCCAGTTTGTTTCAAAATTTTGGAGGGCATTCTGTCACCAAATGGGCATGAAACTGTCGTTTTCCTCGGGTTACCACCCACAGACAAATGGCCAGACGGAGAGGGTCAATCAATCGTTAGAGCAATTTCTGAGATGTTACGTTGCCGAGGCGCAGAGTGATTGGGTTAAATTTTTACCTTATGCAGAATTTGCCCACAACAACTTAAAGAGTTCTTCCTCAGGTTTCTGTCCATTCCAGATAGTAACCGGTAAACTACCTAAATTCTCTCCATTGCCAATTGCGTCCACTCCATTTCCAGCCTTGGAGGCTTGGCAAAGGTCATTTAAGGACATGTGGTGGACCATTAAGAATAACCTGGTAAAAGCATTTCAGAGTCAGAAAGGTCAGGCTGACAAAAAACGCACGTTAGAGTGGAAATTTCAACCAGGAGATTTGGTTTGGGTGTCAACCCGTCACCTGACCTTGAGACAACCTTCTGACAAGCTTGGTCCCAGGTTTGTGGGTCCATTTCCGGTAGTCAGGAGGATCAACGATGCTACTTATACCATTGACCTTCCCACCAGCATGCGGGGGGTTAGGTCCTTCCACGTGTCTCTTCTTAAACCAGCAGTCCAGGTGGGCCCCACTCCTCCTCCTCTTGTGTTAGTAGATGCCCAACCCGAATATGAAGTGGAAAAAATTTTAGATTCACGCACGGTACAAAACTCGGTACAGTACCTCGTACATTGGAAAGGGTACGGCATTGAGGAGAGGCAATGGGTACCGGGCTCACGCATGCATGCAGACGAGTTAAGGAGGGAGTTTCATGCCTTACACCCCGAGAAACCTGGTAGGAGTTGTCCGGAGTCCACTCCTCGGGGGGGGGGGGGGGGGGGTACTGTAAGGAAACGCGGAAAAGCCGCCGTCTCTCAAGGTGAGGTGGCTGTTTCCGCATCCAGCATGGCGTCACAACGCGGAAAAACCGCCGCATGCCGCTTAGGCAGAGCGGCGGAATCCGCATTGGGAACGGCGGAATCCGCATTGGGAACGGCGGAATCCGCATTGAGAACGGCGGAATCCGCATTGGAGGCGGCCCCCGCAAGCGGTTCACAAAATACATTTCTAGACAGTACTGGTGTGGCTGGGACTGATAGTCCACCAAGGCTCAGAGTGACACGCGCGCGCGCACAGAGGCTGAGTTTAAATAACAGCCAGAAGTGAGTCAGCTGACCAGGCGGGTCAGCTGACATTTTCCACAACTCTCATTGGTCCAGCAATTAGGGAGGTCCTGGAAAGGTCCTTGTGTATATATACTGCTGGCTGTTCACTTGCTCTTTGTCTGGCGTTGCGATCACATATGTAGGAGCACCCAGATCCGTAGTCAGATCCGCAAGTGTGCCGGGACCAGCTGGAGCTGTAATCCTACACTTAGCTAGATTCTGTTGATAGCTAAAGTACTAGTTTGATTGTGATTATCTGTTATGACTTTTGCCTGCCTTGACTACCCTTCTGAACTCTGATCTTGTACCTCGATATTTCTGACACTCTGTTGCCGACCCCCGGCTCGTTTCTAGACTCCGCCTCAGCCTCCTGATTCTGTACCTCGATATTTCTGATACCCCGTTGCCGAACCCTGCCTGTACTTAGACTCCGCCTTTGTCTCCTGATCTTGTACTTTATCTGTCTGTGTGTGTACGACCTGGCTTGTCCGACCTCGAGAACCGACCTTACCGTTAGAGGCGGTTTCTCGCTCTGTTAGCGACCCTTCCTCCTGAGGGTCACTTCCAGACATCCTTCCTACTGTCAGTCTGACTCCTCCCGTCTTGGAGAGCTCAGGTCTGCGGAAGGAATCTGTGCAGTACTCCTTGCTGCACTGAGGCCTAGTCCTCAAAGTGTTACTGTTACACCAAACACTACACTCTACTCAGGTGAACAGAGGTTAGCTAGTATATCGGATTATCGGTGAGACTGCAGATCACTTATAATCTGGTATATATCTGTATTCCCAGTGATACTGCAGATCACCGGTAATCAGATACTCTCTGTGCTCACCGATCGTTACAGCAGTCTATGCACTTCTGATGTCGTGCGTGTTTGCCTCCTACACGCGTTGCCGAAATACGGACGGCAATGCGTGTAATGTGAGCGAGATGTGAGCGAGGCCTTACTGCCACACTCAACATTGTACTTATGCTCTCTCTATCTCTCCACCAACAAGATTATTATCTCACTCACCTCCCGGAGATCTTGCAAAGTGTCCTCTCTACATTCTTCCGGGCAAAAAACATTGCTGTGTGACAAAGGGAACAAGCTGAAGTGTCTATTGAAAAAAGGCACGTGGAAATTTGGGCACCAGTTATCCCGACAGTAAAATATTGGTGTTTAATACTGATATTTTACTATTAAAGTGTAAAATATCAGTATTATGTACCGATATTTTACTATGGTTAGACCTAAGCCTATTCTCACACAAAACCCTGTCCCCGACACCTGCGCGCTTTACAAATGTTATTGTATTGCATCGTCTCACTAATATTATAAATGCGCAAGTTTGGATGTTTGGATGTTTGTTACTCGATCACACAAAAATGGCTGAACGGATTTGAATGAAATTTGGCACACACATAGTACATTACCTGGAATAACATATAGGATACTTTTTATTCCCATAACCAAAAAGGGGGCGGAGACAAATACAAATTTCACTGGGAAAATGTAAACAGCAGCCATTCTTACACTGTTAATGGCTGAGTTCCCAAACTTTGCACAGTTGATCACTGGGTGACTGGGATTATTATTTAGAAAAGTGGGTGGAGCCTACAAAAATGAATCAAACTTCACCTATTGCTTCTCAAGGGGAATATTTAATTGCTGCAATTCTTGCACTGTTCATGCCACAAGCCTTAAACCTGGTTACAGTTGGATCATTCGGTGACTGAGATTCAAATTCAGAAAAGGGGGTGGAGCCACAAACAGCCAATCAGATTTGTTTCATTTCAGTACAAATTATTGATGCCAAAGACCGCAAGACTCACAAACTTGGTCATTGAGTAATTGTGTGTTAGGGTTAGAAAAGTGGGCGGAGCCAACACTAGCCAAATACATTCCCGGGCAACGCCGGGTCATCAGTGGGTGGAGACAAATACTGGGCACTGGGAAAATGTAAACTGCAGCCATTCTTACACTGTTTGTGGCAGGGTTCTCACAAACTTTGCCCCGTTGGTCACTAGGCGACTGGGATTAATATTCAGAAAAGTGGGTCGAGCCTACAAAAGCCAATTCAAATTCACCTATTGATTTTCAAGGGGAATATTAAAATTGCTGCCATTCTTGCACTATTAATGGCACAAGCCTCAAACTTGGTACAGTTGGTCATTGGGTGATTGGGGTTCAAATTCAGAAAAGGGATGGAGCCACAGCCAATCAGATTTATTTAATTTCAATGCAAATTATGGATGCTAAAGACCGCAAAGCTCACAAACTAGGTCACTGAGTAATTGAGTAATTGTGTGTTAGGCTTAAAAAAGTGGGTGGAACCAACACCAGCCAAATACATACCCGGGCAACGCCGGCCCATCAGCTAGTTGTATATATTTTTACACTTAGGCACCTCCATCCTTACCAGTTTAACCTCCTTTGGAGTTAAAAGTTTTTTTTCAAAAAAATACAAACCCAGGAGAGCGACCATCCAGCTTCTGGCAGAACCCAAAAAAAACGAGCGGGGACGGTTAATTTCCCGCTGGTTGAAGGGGATCTGCAAACCACTCTTGTGAATATAGCTGTGTATACTTACAGCTTCCTATTTATTATACATACTACACCATGGGGCTAGAGATGTAACGAACGGTTCGCCGGCAAACGGTTGCAGGCGAACTTTGGTGGTTCGCGTTCGCCTGCACCAGGTGAACTTTTGCGGAAGTTCGATTCACCCCATAATGCTCTATTGAGCAAAACTTTGACCCTCTACATCACAGTCAGCAGGCACATTGTTGCCAATCAGACTGCTCGAGCCCCCTTATACAAGGCAAGGTCCTTGAGCCATTTGACTCACTCGTCTGCCTATACTAATTAGTTAAGGGACAGCTGCTACACACACTCTGCTAGGGAGAGTTTAATTAGCCTCTTGTAAGCTTCTCCTCCCTCCTCCCCTTCTACCTCCTACCAGAGGGAGGAGGGTCTCATCTGCCAGGGAATTCCAGTATTTCAAAAGCTAGCTTACATACCGTGGCTGGGGATTGAACCCAGGTCTCAGTGTATGGTAGGTAACTAACATATCCATTATACCACCAACACTACTAGCTGAAACTAGCCTAGCATGTACCATTTATGCTCAATCCAAAAGTAAAATTAGACAAGACAAATAACATTTATATCACGCTTTTCTCCTGGTGGACTCAAAGCACCAGAGCTGCAGCCACTAGGGCACGCTCTATAGGCAGTAGCAGTGTTAAGAAGACTTGCCTAAGGTCTCCTACTGAATAGGTGCTGGCTTACTGAACAGACAGAGCCGAGATTCGAACGCTGGTCTCCTGTGTCAGAGGCAGAGCCCTTAACCAGTGGCTGGATGGTGTAATGTCTTCCTAACACTGCTACTGCCTATAGAGCGTGCCCTAGTGGCTGCAGCTCTGGTGCTTTGAGTCCGCCAGGAGAAAAGCGCGATATAAATGTTATTTGTCTTGTCTAATTTTTCTCTTGACAACTGTTGAACACAAAAGGCAAGGCCATGCCTGGCTACATAGCCTTAAGCAGTGGCTGGATGGTGTAATGGTTAAGGGCTCTGCCTCTGACACAGGAGACCAGGGTTCGAATCTCGGCTCTGTCTGCTCAGTAAGCCAGCACCTATTCAGTAGGAGACCTTAGGCAAATCTTCTTAATACTGCTACTGCCTATAGAGCGTGCCCTAGTGGCTGCAGCTCTGGTGCTTTGAGTCCGCCAGGAGAAAAGCGTGACATAAATGTTATTTACCAAACACACAATTGGAGAACCTCACTCCCAAACAGTTCTCTGCTGCTTTATAAAGCCTGCAGGCTGCTTATAAGCCAATGAGAAGTGCACACATAATACACCTAGCTTGCAGTGATAATCAAGCAAAAGCTGAGCAAGTCAGCCAATTAGTAGGAGAGGGCTTCAGTTGCATATAGACAATGGCTATATGACCAGCAGGGGGCACCAGCGTGCAGGATATTCCCTCTCATCTGCCCCCCTCCTAACTAAACTGCATGGGATACTACAATAATTAAAAACAATGGTGCATGAGCCAGCCTGGGGCCCCGGGAACTCTCACTGCCCGGGGCCCCAGAACCAGCATCTAACACCATATGTGAGCGCAGCCAAAACCTTGGAGCTGCCACCTCCAAGGCCTGTCTCCTACTGCTCTAAAACTTACCAAACACACAATTGGAGAACCTCACTCCCAAACAGTTCTCTGCTGCTTTATAAAGCCTGCAGGCTGCTTATAAGCCAATGAGAAGTGCACACATAATACACCTAGCTTGCAGTGATAATCAAGCAAAAGCTGAGCAAGTCAGCCAATTAGTAGGAGAGGGCTTCAGTTGCATATAGACAATGGCTATATGACCAGCAGGGGGCACCAGCGTGCAGGATATTCCCTCTCATCTGCCCCCCTCCTAACTAAACTGCATGGGATACTACAATAATTAAAAACAATGGTGCATGAGCCAGCCTGGGGCCCCGGGAACTCTCACTGCCCGGGGCCCCAGAACCAGCATCTAACACCATATGTGAGCGCAGCCAAAACCTTGGAGCTGCCACCTCCAAGGCCTGTCTCCTACTGCTCTAAAACTTACCAAACACACAATTGGAGAACCTCACTCCCAAACAGTTCTCTGCTGCTTTATAAAGCCTGCAGGCTGCTTATAAGCCAATGAGAAGTGCACACATAATACACCTAGCTTGCAGTGATAATCAAGCAAAAGCTGAGCAAGTCAGCCAATTAGTAGGAGAGGGCTTCAGTTGCATATAGACAATGGCTATATGACCAGCAGGGGGCACCAGCGTGCAGGATATTCCCTCTCATCTGCCCCCCTCCTAACTAAACTGCATGGGATACTACAATAATTAAAAACAATGGTGCATGAGCCAGCCTGGGGCCCCGGGAACTCTCACTGCCCGGGGCCCCAGAACCAGCATCTAACACCATATGTGAGCGCAGCCAAAACCTTGGAGCTGCCACCTCCAAGGCCTGTCTCCTACTGCTCTAAAACTTACCAAACACACAATTGGAGAACCTCACTCCCAAACAGTTCTCTGCTGCTTTATAAAGCCTGCAGGCTGCTTATAAGCCAATGAGAAGTGCACACATAATACACCTAGCTTGCAGTGATAATCAAGCAAAAGCTGAGCAAGTCAGCCAATTAGTAGGAGAGGGCTTCAGTTGCATATAGACAATGGCTATATGACCAGCAGGGGGCACCAGCGTGCAGGATATTCCCTCTCATCTGCCCCCCTCCTAACTAAACTGCATGGGATACTACAATAATTAAAAACAATGGTGCATGAGCCAGCCTGGGGCCCCGGGAACTCTCACTGCCCGGGGCCCCAGGCTGGCTCATGCACCATTGTTTTTAACATAAATGTTATTTGTCTTGTCTAATTTTTCTCTTGACAACTGTTGAACACAAAAGGCAAGGCCATGCCTGGCTACATATCCTTAAGCAGTGACTGGATGGTGTAATGGTTAAGGTCTCTGCCTCTGACACAGGAGACCAGGGTTCGAATGTCTGCTCAGTAAGCCAGCACCTATTCAGTAAGAGACCTTAGGCAAGTCTTCTTAACACTGCTACTGCCTATAGAGCGTGCCCTAGTGGCTGCAGCTCTGGTGCTTTGAGTCCGCCAGGAGAAAAGCGTGATATAAATGTTATTTGTCTTGTCTAATTTTTCTTTTGGATTGAGCATAAATGGTACATGCTAGGCTAGTTTCAGCTAGTAGTGTTGGTGGTATAATGGATATGTTAGTTGCCTACCATACACTGAGACCTGGGTTCAATCTCCAGCCACGGTATGTAAGCTGGCTTTTGAAATACTGGAATTCCCTGGCAGATGAGACCCTCCTCCCTCAGGTAGGAGGTTGGAGGGTGGAGCTCCAGGTATTAGAACCCTTGAAACATGTTTTCTATAATTTTTTCAGCCAGTAGAAATTTTTCTAAAGTTTGAAGTTCGCCTCCCCATTGAAGTCTATTACGGTGCGTGAGCCGAAAATCGGAGGTTCGCGACATCACTACATGGGGCTCCTGGTCTCTCTGTTTAACCTAGGTATTCTTGAGTAAGAGGTTACTACAAGGATCACCAAAACCTTACTATAAATAAATCCTGGGCAGGGGCGTAACAATAGCCCCTGCAAGCGATGCAGCTGTGGGGAGTCCCTTTGGGGAAAAACCTGAGGGGGGCCCCTGGCTCTGGGACCCATCAGGGTAATTTTAGGGAACAGCAGGTACAAACAGAAGCATGAAAGTTAGCCCACCTCAGGCTACCATCAGCACTCTCCCCTCCAGCAGTGAAAGCTGGGGGCAGGGGCAAAGTTTTGCAGGGGTACCTAGTGATTTCTAGTTACGCCCCTGATCCTGGGGGCCAAGGCAGCAGTGTTTTGGTCCTAAAGACCAGCTTCATGGCACAAATATTTCCCTCCCTATCACACTGCACGGGACATAGGAGCATCACTCAGGCAAATAGCTACTATTCGCCTGAGTTATGATCTTAATGCTCGTACATCACTCAGGTGAAGCCATCAATTAAATTTGCTGGTAAATCCTGAGTGATGTAAGGGTGATAAGAATCTTGCATGTTTGGAGCATCTTGTCACCTCCAATGGCATATGGCCCCTGGTATCCCAGAGTGCATTGGGGTTGAAGTCTGTGTGACGTCATAGCCTAGGCTAGGCATTACTGGGAAGGCGGGGTTATATACCAATTTACCAGAATATATACATAAAGGAAGTGTTTCTGATGTTGAAACCAGGATAATTACCATAAAATTATGTATACTGCATAGCATTTTCATTCTACTATATGTTGTTGTGGTCCCTTTTTTATACGTTTATAACTTCAGTTTATACTTTCTTTACAGCTTGCGGAATAATGGACTAACAGACGCTTCATGCACCTCTTTGGCCTGTGCCGTAAGCAGTTGTCAGAGTCTTAGACTCCTGGATGTTTCCAGAAATAATTTAGCTGGACCGGGCCTAAAGGACTTAGTGATCGCTGTCTCCGCACCATCATGCCAGATAGAACATTTGATGTGAGTATGCGAAGATGCTCAATGTAACATCATTTTTATAAAGACAAGATAGGAAAGCACAATATTTATTTTAATTATTATTATTAAGTATTTATATAACACCGACATCTTACACAGCGCTGTACAGAGTATATTGTCTTGTCACCTAACTGTCCCCTCAGAGGGACTCACAATCTAATCCCCTACTATAGTCATATGTGTATGTATCATGTAGTGTATGTATTGTAGTCTAAGGCCAATTTAGGTGGAAGCCAATTAACTTATCTGTATGTTTTTGGGATGTGGGAGGAAACCGGGGTGCCCAGAGAAAACCCGCAGGGGGAGAACATACAAACTCATTGCAGATAGTACCCTGGCTGGGATTTGAACCTGTGACCCAGCGCTGCAAGGCAAGAGCGCTAACCACTATGCCACCGTGCTACTCATTTTAATGAGTAGTTTTACTGTTTGTATTTGTATTAAAGTCAATTTAATCACAAATAGGTTAGCATATTCTATAACAGAATAATACAGAGTTGCAGGAAACTGTATAAAGATTACCCATGATGCTATGGCCACAGCAGCAGCTAATCAGTAACCAGAGACACGCTGATGATACTGGTTATATAGGAGCTTTTCCTTGTTTCATTTCTTTTTCTCATTTCCGACATCCCCCTGGACACAGTGATAAAGTAAAGCTATGTTTACACATTAGATAAATATCGGTCTGCACTCTATTAAAATCACCGGTTAACAAGCTTTCAACCAATTTCTGGTTAGCACCCAGGGCCGGTTCTCTCATGAAGCAAGGGGAAACATTTGCATCAGGCGGAAGAGATTACAGGGGCTGCATGTTTGTACTGTGTTTACACAAACAGCATGCAGTGAGAGTAAGAGGAGAAGCAAGACTCACATATGGGCCATATTTATCATGATTGTCTGAGACAAAATGCTGGTAGGTTTGTAGAACTCTGTGCAGAACTGTCTCAGGCAGCTTAAGAAGCCACTAGATGGTGCTGTTTCCTTCCTAAACTGTTCTAAGTGAGGAGGAGCTAGAACAGTGTCTCAGACGAACTAACACAACAGTGTTCAGTTCGTCTGGGACAGGAGCATCCCAGGCTGTAATTTCTCTCCTAAACTTCCATTCTCAAATAATCCTCATGTCTGCTCTGTCTTTTACACACATTTTTAATATGCTCTATGCTCTAAACAGTCAATTCTCCACACACTCCTCCACAACTCCCCTCCTCCTCTTAAACAAATAAACATCACCAGGGTGAAGGGGAGTTCACCTCAGTAACAAATGAGGGTGGATAGATGGCAGTAAATTAAAAAGGGAGCTATGAGGTGTCAGTGTAAGCCTGCTCTGTGGGGTTAAGAAGTGGTATTAGCCACTTCTTATTCAGGGACAGTTCTGCACTGTTCTTAATCTAAGGAAAACTCTCAGAACTGCCGCAATCTCCCTTCACTTAAGAAAGCACTGGGAAGCTTCTTAACAATGTGCAGAACACTCCCCCCTGCTGGTAAGGACAGTTTAAGAAGAAAAAACTGTCGGTATTGCTTTGATAAATCTGGCCCACAGAATCACAGCCAGCCAGTGTGCTTTTGTGTTGAGCTGCAGTATGTCATGTGAGAGCATTAAATGAAGCAGAGCAAATTGTCGGGTGTTGTGCGATCATTCCATATGGGAGGGGAGCTCATCTTCACAAGTTTGCCTCGGGCAGCAAAAACTCTAGAACCGGCCTTGTAAGTAACGCCGAATGACCGACCGTCACTGATCGCAACAAAAGACAGATATCGGGATTCGATCATGATCTAACCTGTTGGATTTCTTCGACCGACGATTGTCATCAAAGGGAGTGTGTACAGTTAATTAAAAGACGTATAATGATCATTGCTCATTCATTACTGCAACTTATTCTTTAATTATCTGAAGATAACTCAAGGATGAGTAGTCCACGTTCTATATCTCTCATAAATCTAAAATATCCAAGTTAAATACATAAGCTATTGATAATCCTCTATAATAAAACTGAAGTGTCTGTGCACTGTCCCTGTGTAGCATTGTCCGTGCTGAACCGTTGTGCGCATGTGCGCAGCATGGACAACGCTACACAGGGATAGCGTGGGACCAGGGAACCGAGTGTGCGGCTGGTCAGCGGGCGGCCGGGTCTGCGGCAGGCCGGTGGCGTGAGTGCGCGAAGTTGTGAGAGGCGTGTGCGCGCAGCGGGCGGGCGACCGCGCGGCGGTGGCGGCGGCGGGCGCGCGCATGCACGATGATACTGCGGGGAAGAGTGGAAGGGGAGTGGAGGAGAAGAGGGAGTTTGGAGGAGAGGAGGTGGGAGGGGTGGTGGGAGGAGAGGAGGTGGGAGGGGTGGTGTGGTGAGAGGGGAGGGGAGGTGGGAGGAGAGGGGATTCGACACAGACCTAGAGCCCATTTTTAAACGGGCTTAGGCCACCTAGTCTATATATAAAATCGGATGTATGTATGTATGTATGTATGTGTGTGTGTATGTGTGTGTGTATGTGCCGCGATCACTCGAAAACACCTTGAACGATTTGAACGAAACTTGGTATACAGATCCCTTACTACCTGGGATGATATGTTCTGGGGGTCTCCCCCCCCCCCCGCTTACCTGGGCGGAGCTACAAACAGCAAATCAGATTCCACCCATTTATGTCAATGGAAAAAATGTAAAAGGCTGCCATTCTCACAGTAATCAAGCCAGAGTCCGCACACTTGGCACAGTTGGTCACTTGGTGACCGAGGTTATAAATCCAGGAAAAGTGGGCGGAGCATAAAACAGCCAATCAAATTTCAGCCATTCATTTTAAATGAAAAATGTAAATTGCAGCCATTCTTAGACTGTTACTTATACAGTGTTCTCAAACTTGGCACACTTAGTCACTGGGTGAATGAGATTATTATTGATTTTCTAGGGGAATATTTAAACTGCTGCTATTCTTACACTGTTAATGGTAGAGGCTTCAAACTTGCTACAGTCGGTCATTGGGTGACTGGGGTCCAAATTCACTAAGGGGCAGGGCCACAAACAGCCAATCAGATTTCCTTGGTGGATAAATTGCTTCCATTCACACATTTTTGATGCCAGGAACCTGAAAGCTCACAAACTTGGTTATTGAGTGACTGTGTGCTCAGTTTACAAAAAGTGGGTGGAGTCAAAAACACATTTTACTGGGAAAATAAAAACTGCAGCCATTCTTACACCGTTAATGGCAGGGTTCTCAAACTTTGCACAGTTGGTCGGAATTAAGATTTTGGAAGGTGGGTGGAGCATACAACAGCCAATAAAAATTCACCTTTTGATTTTCAAAGGGAATATTTAAGCTGCTACCATTCTTATACTGTTAATAGCAGATGCTTCAAACCTGGTACAGTTGGTCACTGGGTGACTAGGGTTTAAATTCAGAAAGGGGGCGGAGCTGCAAGCAGCCAATCAGATTTGTTTATTTTTCAATGGGAATATACAAAGTATTGATACCAAAGACCCCAAAGCTGATAAACTTGATAATTGAGTGACTGTATGTCAAGGTTAGAAAAAGTGGGCGGCGCCAACAACTTTTCAAATTTTTTACATGGCAGGGTTCCCAAACTTGACACAATTGGCCACTGGGTGACTGGGATTAATATTCAGAAATGTAGGTGGAGCCTACAACAGCCAATCAAAATTCACCAATTGATTTTCAAGGGGAATATTTACATTGCTACCATTCTTACACTGTTAATGGCAGAGGCCTCAAACCTGATACAGTCAGTCATTGGGTGATTGGGGTCCAAATTCACTAAAGGAGGTGGAGCCACGAACAGCCAATCAGATTTGTTAGATTTATTTCAGCCATTCTGTTATTTGCAGGGTTCTCAAACTTGACACAGTTGGCCACTGGGTGACTGGGACTAATATCTGATACAGCCAGTCACTGGCAGACTGGGGTTTACATTCTGAAAAGGGAGCGAGCGGGCCAAAAACAGACAATCAGATTTGTTTAATTTCAATGGTAAAATGCAAATTATTGATGCCAAAGACCCCACAGCTCATAAACTTGATCATTGAGTAACTGTATGTCAAGGTTAGAAATAGTGGGCGGAGCCAAAAACCACTATCTTTTTACATGGGAAAATATAAACTGCAGCTATTCTTACACTGTTAATGGCAGGGTTCTCAAACTTGACACAATTGGTCACTGGGTGACTGGGATTAATATTCAGAAAAATAGGTGGAGCCTACAAGAGCCAGTCAAAATGTGCCTATTGATTTTCGAAGGGGAATATTGAAATTGCTCTGCTGCCATTCTTACACTGTTAATTGCAGAGGCCTCAACCCAGGGAGGAAACCAAAAAGCTCATAAACTTGGTCATTGCATAGTGACTGTGTGTCAAGGTAACAAAAAGTGGGTGGAGCCAAAAACAGATTTTTCTGGGAAATTGTAAACTGCATCCCTTCTTCACTGTTAATGGCAGGGTTCTCAAACTTTGCACAGCTGGTTACTGGGTGACTGGGATTAATATTCAGAGGAGTGGGTGGAGCCTAAAAAGCCAATCAGAAATTCACCTGTTGATTTTCAAGGGGAATATTAAAATTGCTGCCATTCTTGCACTATTAATGGCACAAGCCTCGAACCTGGTACAGTTGGTCATTGGGTCAATGGGCTTCAAATTCAGAAAAGGGGACAGAGCCACAAACAGTCTATCGGATTTGTTTCATGGGAAAATACATGGGAAAATACAAATTATTGATGCCAAGGACCCCAAAGCTCACAAACTTGGTCATTGAGTGACTGTGTCCAGGTTACAAAAAGTAGGCGGAGCAAAAAACAAATTTCACTGGGAAAATGGAAACTGCAGCCCTTCTTACACTGTTAATGGCAGGGATCTCAGACTTTGCCCAGATGGTCACTGGGTGACTGAGATTAATATTCAGGGAAGTGGGTGGAGCCTATAATAGCCAATCAAAATTTTCCTGTTGGTTTTCAAGGGGGATATTTAAATTGCTGCCATTTTTACACTGTTAAAAGCAGATGCCTCAAACCTGCTACAGTTGGTCGAGTGATTGGGGTTCAAATGCTGGAGAGGGGCGCAGCCACAAACAGCCAATCTGATTTGTTTAATTTCTATGGGAATATACAAATTAATGTGAATCAAACTTCACCTATTGCTTTTCAAGGGGAATATTTTATTGCTACCATTCTTGCAATGTTAATGGCACAGGTCTCAAACCTGGTACAGTTGGTCATTGGGTGACTGGGGTTCAAATTCAGAAAAGGGGGTGGAGCCACAAACAGCCAATCAGATTTTTTTTTCATTTCAATGCAAATTATTGATGCCAAAGATGGCAAAGCTCACAAACTTGGTCATTGACTAATTGTGTGTTAGGCCCCTTTTACACTTAATCAGTTGGTGTGCGTTAGTGTGCGTTAGTACGCGTTGGTATGCATTTTTTCTATAGCAGTGCATTGGGAAGAAGATTTCAGTTAAAACGCGTTAAGTGTAAAAGGTGCCATAGAAAAACATGGGCATTACTTTGAAAATCGTTTTCTTTCCGTTTTAACTGAGAGCAACTGATTAAGTGCAAAAGGGCCCTCAGGGTTACAAAAAGTTGGTGGAGCCAACACCAGCCAAATACATACCCGGGCAATGCTGGGCAATCAGCTAGTCATAAACTATTATATTCGTAGACTTACTTAAATACTGTTAAGATCTTATGTGTATAATGCATTGGTAACGTCATGTACCCATCAGTGACATAAGTACTATATTTATGGTGCCTTTTTCTATGTCTCACTCCTCTATCAACCAAATACATTCATCTAGACATAACATTTCCTATGGTTTGTGTGTGTGTGTGTGTGTGTTCATTAACCACCCTGGCGTTCTGATTAAATCGCCAGGGTGGCTGCGGGAGGGTTTTTTTTAAATAAAAAAAAAACTATTTCATGCAGCCAACTGAAAGTTGGCTGCATGAAAGCCCACTAGAGGGCGCTCCGGAGGCAATCTTCCGATCGCCTCCGGCGCCCAGAATAAACAAGGAAGGCCGCAATGAGCGGCCTTCCTTGTTTTGCTTATATCGTCGCCATAGCGACGAGCGGAGTGACGTCATCGACGTCAGCCGACGTCGTGACGTCAGCCGCCTCCGATCCAGCCCTTAGCGCTGGCCGGAACTTTTTGTTCCGGCTACGCTGGGCTCAGGCGGCTGGGGGGACCCTCTTTCGCCGCTGCTCGCGGCGAATCGCCGCAGAGCGGCGGCGATCAGGCAGCACACGCGGCTGGCAAAGTGCCGGCTGCGTGTGCTGCTTTTTATTTCATTGAAATCGGCCCAGCAGGGCCTGAGCGGCAGCCGCTGGCGGTGTTGGACGAGCTGAGCTCGTCCAGACCGCTCAGCTGGTTAAACCCTGGTCGCAACTATTTTAGGGACTCCAAACCCTTAAAGTAAACCTGTGAAGTTAAGGAGGATAAAAATGAGATACTTACCTTAGGAGGGGGAAACCTCTGGATCCTCCAGAGGCTTCCACCATCCTCCTCCTCCAAGCTGATCCAAAGCACGGACCCCAGAAGCAAGGCCACACTGCACCTGTAAAATAGCATGGACCAGATCAGTGTGATTGGGTCCATGCCAGGGATGTAGCAATAAGGGTTGCAGAGGTTGCGACCGCATCGGGGCCCTTGGGCCAGAGGGACCTCGGAAGGGCCCTCCCTTGACTACAGTATTAGCTCTCTATTGGTCCTGTGCTGGTAATAATCACTTCTATAGATACTTTGAATAGTGGTAATCATTAACAAGCTATTTCCCATCCCCTTCTTGCACCTCTGACACTGTAGTTGCCATTGGCAGGTTTTGGTGCACCGTATCAATTATTATGTATAGAGTGCTTGGGGGGCCCATTGTAAAACTTGCATCGGAGCCCACAGCTCCTTAGCTACGCCACTGGTCCATGCTACTGTGCAGGTGGCTCGGGCTTGCGCAGTAGTATGGTCCCAATCGAGCTCTGCTTTTTCCGCCAAAAGCCCAGTTGGGTCTTTGCTACTGCACATTTAAATGCAGTTTTGTGATGGGGCTGCGCTGGAATGGCCCGGTGGAGGAGGATCCTCCAGAGGCTTCCCTCTCCCAAAATGAGTACCCATTTGGGGCAATTTTTTACTCACAGGTTTCCTATAAAAATATGTAAAAATTAGTGTAGCTCATCATGACGAGCTTGTGATCACAGGTAGCCTGTGATCACAAGCTGTTTTTCCTGATCACGAGGTCAGATTCTGAATCCATTGCCTCTCGATCATGGATTCAGTTCCGAATGCACCCGCGATTGTGGTCCAAATCCGGCTCGTGATCATGGATTTGGCCATGGTCACGGGCCATGATTATAACCTGAAAACCCTTAGATGATAGAAACACCAAATTTGATATGCGATATGTTAAGAAGAACAATGGGAACAAGAGGGAAAAACATTTCAAAAAGATCTTATAGTTTTTGAGAAAATCGATTTTAAAGTTTCAAAGGAAAAAAAAAGTATACATTTAAATGCAGTAAATGACAGTTAATTTAGCAAGCCTAACAGTAGTGTAAATTGACATATATCACAAGACAGAGAAACCCCTCCAGAGCTGCAATGCTTTGGCCAGGGATCGCTATACAGCCGCAATATGGCTGTATAAAGATCTCTGGCATCTTTTCCTATTTTTTAGACTTTTTTTATGTTCAAAGGGTGGGAAATTTAAAAAAAAAAATGACGTGGGGTCCCCCTTACCAAGCACATTTATCCCCTTGTTCCCCATGCAGGCTGAGATAGCCAGAATGCAGAGCACCGGCCTACTGGGGCTTTGCACCCTGAGCTATACCAGCCCACACGGTCCATGGTATGGGGGGTTCTGGGGGATAGGGGTGGCCAAGCCTTCCCCTCCTCCCAGAGCCCTTGTCCAATCCATGGACAAGGGGCTCTCCCCACCTCCTGTGCCCCAGAAGGAGGTGGGGGCGACGACTCCCTGGGGGGGGGGGGGGGGTTCATGGTGGCATCTGGGAGTCCCTTTTAAGAAGGGGACCCCAGATGCCCCCCAGATGCCTGCCCCCCCTCCAAAAAAGTCCTTTATTCATCTTAATTAACAAGACATACTTACCTGTACCTTTAAAACAATGTTCCCACGCCAATATCCTCAAAAAAGGCCCCACACCAATATCCAATATCCTCTATCTTGCAATCTTCTGTTACATTGATTGAAGATTTCCGTGCACTGCCGCCGACACATGCCACCCCCGCCGAACTGAAGCATCTTTACATTTCCCTCCATGGATTGGAAATGGGCTCCAGGGGGGAAGGGAAAGGCCTTACCGACCCTCTCCCCCGGAGCCAGGGCCGGATTTGTACTTTCCAGTGCCCTAGGCCTGCTGTCACCAACCACCCCCCCACCACCACCAAAAAACATTCTGTACAACACTGACTAGCGATCACTGGTTTGAATGGGCTCATTTTATTGTGCTGCTCTACCCCCATTCAACAAATAATTCCTGTAATTTGCGCTCCTGCCCGAATGTGCACAGCAGCCGATATTGTGTTCTGGGCATGCATACTTGAGAAATGATGCTGATGTATGACCGGTACTTGTCAAGAATGCATGACACTCAGTTGCTGTGCACATCTGGGCAGGAGCGAGAAATTACAAGGAGCGCGAGTGGCCAGAGCATGCGCTGCTTCTTTGTCCTCTGTGCGACTGGCTGCAGTCGAAGCTACAAACAGGTGGCAGGGCAGTGCAATGGAGAGAAGCCCATCCAAACCAGAGAACAGGTAAGTAGCAAACATCCTGTCGAGACCCACTTTGGATGTTCTGTTGTAATTAGAGTGGACCTGAACTCAGAACTTCCTCTCTGCTCTAAAAGATATGCAACAACATAACCTTTAAATAAAAACATTTCTTTGTTACAGCTGATACAAATCCTGCAATAAATCTGCAGTTTGTCTACTTCCTGCTTTCATGGAAGCAGACATATTGTTGACATCATGTGCTTTCAAATGAGCTTAGATGTTGTGGCAGTCAGGTGACACAGGGTAGAGATCAAATTACAACTTGTGATTAGACACATATGAGGGGAAATTAGACAGGCTCTCTAAATACATACAGGGTGCATTTCTCTGTTTTCCCTCTGTCCTGTGCAAGAGTTCAGCTCCACTTTAAAGCATCTGAATGACATTTATTTATATTTGCTGAAAAATCTATGTATCGCTTTTGAATGCTGAATGTACATATGGTGATGTGCTCTAACATATTGACAGTATACGGGAACAAAGTCTGAAGTAGGCTTTTCTTTGAAACCAATAAATGGCATCATCCTGATTCAAAACTCTCTACTTTGACTGATGGCTAAGATGGTACAATGCTCTATTGCCAAACCATACACACTAGCATAGAGGTACCGTAGTAACAGCTCAGGTGTCCTTTAAAGTGACAGTTTGGCAATGAAAGGGAAGCAAACAGCATTTTTATTTCTGCAGTTCTCATAGATGGTAGGAGCTGAAGGACAGAAAATGAGTCAGGCAAGAGTTACTGAAGCAGACAATAGATCACTGCTGGCTAGAAAGAAAAAAACAAAACACAAACAGTCATAAATTAGGGTTACTTATGAGTGCAATTAACAGCTGCTAGGGTCAGTGTCACAGCTGTAAAATAGAGAAGGGGAAGAAACTAGCAGAGCTCACCGATGTCTGTAAATGCCTGCATTAAAACTCAGCGGAACTTAGTTCTATCTGCTTTGTAATGTAAATCCCCTGCATTTCTCACACCAACTTGTATGTCCATCATACAGAGGAAGGGGTCATCAGGGGACAGCAGATGTGGATTGTCATAACACATCAGGAAGTGAGAGAGAGAGAGAGAGAGAGAGAGATGCAGGAATTGGGGAACTCCGGAATTCAGCTATTAGTGCAGAGCAGTGCGCTGGCTGGCTGGCTGTGGGACCAGAAGAGATGATTTACTTTGACATATGACCTCTTCAATCTCCAAGTCCTGCCGACCTTCTGATCTTATCTGATTTTATCACCCTAGGCCATTGCCTTTGTGGCCTTCCCAGAAATCCGGCCCTGCCCAGAGCCCCCCATACCATGGACCATGCGAGCAATTATAGCTCAGGGTGCAAAGCCCCAGTCAGCTGGGGCTTCCCATTCTGGCTATCCCAACCTGCATGGAGGACAAGGGGTTCAATATGCTTGGTAGGGGGGACCCCACATCGTTTTTTTTTTAATTTCCCACCCTCTGAACATAAAATGAAAAAATCACGATTTCCGGCCAAATCGTTGCTGCTCCAGAGGGAAATTAATTGCTTTTTCTTTTGCTATATGTAAATTTACACTACTGTTAGGTTTGCTACATTAACTGTTATTTTACCGCCTTTAAATGTATACTTTTTATCTTCGAAACTTTAAAATTGATTTTCTCAAAAACTAAAAGGTCTTTTTGAAAAGACCCTTGTTCCCACTGTTCTACTTAACATATCCTGCAAATTTAGTGTTTCTAGCATGTAAGGGGGCTCTGAAACGTTAAAATCAAATTTTCTCAAAAACTAAAAGGTCTTTTTGAATTTTTTTTTTAATGTTGTAGCCATTTCTCACATTTATAATCCATGCAATTTTGGTGTTTGTAGCATGTATGTGGGCTTTGCTATTAACGTTAAAGTCAAATCTTGTAATCTTGTAATCACGGTTAAAATCCAAGTCAAATTCGGATTTGGCATCAAATCCGGATCACAATCACATCGTATCTGAATTTTCATACTGCCGTGGTCAGATTTACTCAAAACCGTGATTGGGGGTTCCGAGCACCACTGGTAAAAATGTAAATAAATATATGTGAGGTATTTCACAAGTAAGGTCTGTGTATTCGGGATACTTTCATTGTCATTGGGTTAATCTCCTTGGTGGTAACCCCGAGCCAGGCTCGGGGTGAAAACAGATGCTGGGAGCTTTAATCTTGAGCCTGGTTTAGGGTAGCCACCAGAAGGTACAGGAAAGCAGTATGTGCACAGCGGTGGCTGTAACTCAACCTCTCATGGTCCCAGACGCTCACAGCCCGTCTTCTTCCAGTCCGCAGAGGCTCAGATGAGATTGCTGTTTGCCACATGACTACAGATGGCGTTCTCACCATAGAGATAAAGCGGCACCCAGAGGACATGAGGGAGATTTGCAATGCTGGATCTCAAGGATGAGAGTGCTGTAGATTTCTCTGCAGTATGATTTTTTTCCCTACTTTTAGGATCTAAAATCACATGACTAAAATCAGGAAACAATCATACCGCCAGGGAGGTTAAGAAAAACATGAATAACGGAGGAAATATTTTTATTGACTTGACTTGTGCCTGCCATTTTCTATTATCCAGACACAAGAGTAGACACAATGTACTGGTCTCCCCTGAGCTCTGTACACTTTTTCTCCCAGGCTGCAGCAAGGGAAGCTGACGGATGAATATGCAAAAGTACTGTTGCCGTTGGGTGAAAACCCAAATCTGAAAAAGCTGGATCTGAGCCTCAACTACTTCACCGATCGCAGCGCCGGGATCATCAGAGAACTTATACAGAAATCACCCCACATGGAAGAGATTAAGTAAGTGTTTCCTGCATCAATGTACAACCAATGCAACTAAAAATAAGAGACATAAGGTACAAACACGCATGAGAAAACCGTTGGCCAAGATGGCTGATAATGACCATTTAAGCTGACAATCGCTCTGTGTGTACAGCGGCTGCCGACTGATCCTGACCAAGCATGACCAATCACAATGCTATTTTTAAACCCGCTGACTGAAAGAAGCTCCTCCGTCATGCCCTGATTTTTGTCGCTCAGCCCCACTTCATAGTAAGAAAACACAAAGCTAGCCTCAAGGCTAGGGATGTGTCTGTACAACATCATTGCCTGAATTGTTGCCCAGTGGATCGTTTTCCGATCTCTGATGGGCAACACTTAACAGATGTGTGTACATAGCTATAGATGTGGGTACATAGCTTTTAGGCCCATTTTCCATGGAAGGTTCTACTACAAGCTTGTGAGGCAGCTGAGCCTCCTGGGTGCCAGCCATGTCCCCCTTCTGGCTGCAATTACATGCAACTAAACGGCCACGTTTGCAACACCAAACATGCCATCGCTTTACATGCGGCAGCATTACCGACATAAAAAAACACGACATGTCCATAGCAGGGGCCACTGGGCAAGCACACGGCCGGTGTTGAGTAGCAGCTAACAGGTAGTGATGGTTATGTCTAGAAGAACTCATGGAGAAACGTGATTTGTTTGATCAGCAAATTTATAAAGCTCTGATTTGTTGTGATCACATCCTGTTTTAGCACATGATGATGACTAGCAAATCAGAGCCTTACATATCTATCACCTGGCCAAACTGATCACATTTCTCCATGATTTCTCCTAGACATGACCTTCACTATTCAGAAGCTGCACAGTACATTAGAGAAAGCAAGCCAGAGCGAGGACAGGCAGCTACACATGCTAAAGCACGCTCGTACATGTACTCTGCACCTCCTTGCACCTACAAATTGACGCTCTGCATGGAGGGCAATGGCAGCACATTTGGAGGTGGCCAATTGGTGGGTCATAGCTTATTTTGGAGGGGGGTGTCCGTGTATGCACAGGAGGGATTTATCACGCATATATATGGTAATAAAGGGTAGCAATAAACCCACTGTATATCTGTGTACTGTATATCCATTTACTGTGTGGCTGCTATTTTCCCCCCATGTATAGTGCTTTATATGGTAGCAGGAAAAAAGGGCGCCGGGGGCAAGTGGACGGAAAGGGCACCACCATAGATTCTAATGCACTTATCATTAATACTGCCCCCAAAGCAGAAAAGGAGTGCTTGATAAATATCATTAACAACATTAGAACATACATTTTTTTGAAATATGTTATTGTTTTTAGAGACTTGCAACATTTTAGTTTTTGTCACATTATATCATTTGTATGTACAGATTTTACGTTATCAAATATGTTATCGTTTCCATGTGTGTAAGGGTGTGTTTGTGCAGGGGGGTTGGTTAGGGTTCAGCACCACGGTGGAGGTAGTTGGAGGTAGGCACCGCCAGGTGGAATGGTTAGGCACCACCAGGGGTGGTGTTTAGGGTTAGGCACCATGGAGGGGGGGGGGGGGGGTTGATTAGGGTTAGGCACCACCAGGGGAGTGGTTAGGTTTAGGCACCACTAGGGCAGGGTTGTGTGAGAGTAGGGGTAGGTTAAGCTGTATTGTTAAACTATGTAACAATTTTTAAAGTTAATATCTTTTCATTTTCATCTCCAATCTGTTTTAAAACGTCATTTATCGTTAACCAATTTTGTTATCAATGTTTATCGTTATTTAGATTTTGTTATCCACTTGTGCAAATTTGTTATCTAACTGGGCCATTTTTTCCTGGAACCCTTTTTTGTATGCACTCTTTATATTAATTATGTAGAAATTACTATAAATACCAAGTATTCTATTTGGTTAATGTACAGTGTCAGGGTGCCCAAGAAGCCTATCTCTAATGAGGTCTGCGTCAACTATGTCACTACACACTTCTTTATTCACAAACCATTTCTTAGTAAAAATGTGTTTTCTCGTTTCAGAATTAATACAAACGACTTCTCTGAACAAATAGAACAAAGTTTAAGTCGACTGAAATGGTGAAATGAGTGAACTCAACGTCAAGGGAAAATAACTAAACATGTTTCTGTCTCTGGATGTACAAGCGATGCTACAATGTTTTGCTGCAGGGGGTTTGCAGACTCATGTGTATATTCCAAATGACACACTCACTGCTGGAAAAAGTACCTCACAACCTGTACAGTATTTACTTCCCTGGCGGTAATCCCAAGTGTAGCTCGGGCTAGCCACCGGGAGCTCAATGCAGAGTATAGCGTGCAGTGAGCTATTTTACTCACCTCCCAGGGGATCCAGACGTCGGTAGCCATTCTCCTTTCTGTCCTCTGAGGCTCTGAATCACTGTGGTGGGATCACCATCATCGATCTCACCACAGAGTTACAGCACCACCCAGAGGACGGAGGTAAAATTGCAACACTGGAGCCCAGGGAGGCGAGTGAGTGCTGGGGCTGCTGCAGAGACTCTGGCGGCATTATTTTTTCCCTGATTTTAGAGTCTGAAACCTTTTAAAAAGACCCTAAAATCTGGAAATAATCATACCGCCAGTGAGGTTAAAATGTAAATACCGAAAATTACAAAACGTTTCTACTCAAGGTGTCCACTTGGTGCAGCTGGTAACAAGTGATGCATAAACATTGCAAGCAAAGGGCAAAATAAATGTCTGAGAATGGAAAATGTGTTTGGTCACGCAATTATTTTAGAGTAAATAAATCATCAAACACAAAGTGTTCCATAGACTAGAAGTAGCGCAAGACTTGAGTATAACGAACTGGAAATCTGATGAGTGTCTTACTCTTACACAAGGTGTATCAAAATCTGGTGTTGGAAAGAGTGCTTAGAGAACCAGTGTTGCTTTCGATATCAAGAAAATATTGTGTTTTCATAATACATTCAAAGAAAACGAATTTTTCTTTCCGATGCGAAAATTTGAAAAAAAGAGAAACTTTATTTTTACTGTGAATATTTGTGAAAACCGTTTATTTTTAGCACAAAAATTTGCAAAAAATTTGAAAAATGACAAACTAATTACTTTAGAGAGACACTGAAGCGAACTAATTTTCCCCATTTTACCTTATAATTCGCTTCAGTGCTCTCAAGCCAAGTAATCCGCCGTGTCCCCGCCGCAAAACTAGGGCTGCAGAGCTCCCAAATCCCTCTGCAAATATCCACGGATCTCCGCCCGTCTCTATGAAGGAAGAGTGAGAGGGGCGGGCAGAGGCAGCGATCCGCCGCGATTGACGTCAGGAGGGGCAGAGCTGAAGCTGAAAGAATGCCAACATTTTCACTCATCACTGTAGCCAATGTTCCACTACTTTTTTTTTTTTTTTTACTCAATATTGGTTATTACCACATTGGCAACCATTAACTCTTTTACTGTATTAGTGGTAATAAGCCCTTGTATGCCTAAATTAACAAATATTCCCCCCCACTGCTCGGAGTCCAGGCTGCTGGTAAGAATACTTGTTGTCCTTCACTTAAAGAGAAACTCCGACCAAGAATTGAACTTTATCCCAATCAGTAGCTGATACTCCCTTTTACATGAGAAATCTATTCCTTTTCACAAACAGACCATCAGGGGGCGCTGTATGACTGATATTGTGGTGAAACCCCTCCCACAAGAAACTCTGAGGACCGTGGTACTCCTGGCAGTTCCCTGTCTGTGAACCTTGTTGCCTTGTGGGAAATAGCTGTTTACAGCTGTTTCCAACTGCCAAAACAGCTAGCAGCAGCTACATCACCTGCCAACAGTAGAAATGTCACCATGTAATAAATGTCAGAATGTAAATCAGGGATTTAAAAGATTTTGCAATGGGCAAACACTGACTAAATCATTTATACATAATTATTGTAAAAATGAAGCACTTTTTTAGTACATTATTTTCACTGGAGTTCCTCTTTAAGGCCTCATTTTAGGCTTTTTTTCAGTTCTTTTCCTTTGGATTGTTTTAGTCTATAGGTCTTTTGTTTTTAAAAACAATAACAAACAGCACTCTCATAGAAAAAAAAAAAAAAACTTAATCACAAAAAACAATGGTGCTGGAGCCTACAAGTCATTTTGTATTCTTTGAATTAGTTAAAAAAAAACAGTGCAATAGATGGTGAAAGCCACCACGTGCTCTTTATTGTTGCCAAGACTGTCATTAGACCATGGTATGATTCTCATTCAGCAAATTAACGTGTTCACATGTGATCCATAAACATCCAACCAGTAAACAAAACAAATAAACTCCTCTGAGTGTAATTTGGGTTAAGGAAAACCATGTAGGCATTACAGGGTGCCCACACTTGACAGTGCTGTTTTCCAAAGCATCTTAAATGTACTCCCAATTCACACTTCCTGGCATCTTTAGAGTGGAACCCCCCCCCCCCCCCCCTCCTAGAAATGTTATTATTTTGGCTCTGCTTCAACTTTGTTAACCACAAGATTCTTAGTTATGTTCCCTGTTATCTGATAATCCAGAAGGGCCAGTAGAGATGGTCAATATGATCTTAATTATTCTGGATTGAATGCAAATGTATGCAGCTTGGAATTGTCCAAATCAAAATCAGCAGCAAGTGCATTTCACTGGCCTAGCCTGAAATCTGTATATGATTTAAAGTAAAGCTGTGATTTTTAAAGAGAGTCTGAAGCGAGAATAGATCTCGCTTCAGACCTCATAGCTAGCAGGGGCATGCGTGCCCCTGCTAAAACGCCGCTATAGCGCGGCTTAACGGGGGTCCCTGTCCCCCCAAACCCCCTCCGAGCAGCGGGGGAGCGCTTCCTGGTTGGGGCAGGGCTAACCGCCGCAGCCCTGCCCCATGCGCGTCTGTCAGACGCGTATCTCCGCCTCTCCCCCGCCCCTCTCAGTCTTCCTTCACTGAGAGGGGCGGGGGAGAGGCGGCGATGCGCGTCTGATAGACGCGACTGGAGGCAGGGCTGCAGCCGTTAGCCCTGCCTCCAGGAAGATCAGGTCCAGCGACCTTTTTTCCGACCCTGGTTTGCGGGGGGTGGGTTGGGGGTAAAGGGACCCCCGTTAAGCCGCGGGATAGCGGCGTTTTAGCAGGGGCACACGTGCCCCTGCTATATATAAGACCTGAAGCGAGATTTAGTCTCGCTTCAGTGTCTCTTTAAATGGAGGGATATTCATATACTTACCTTGGTAGAGGGAAGCCTCTGGGTCCTTCAGAGGCTTCCAAGGTCCTCCTTCCACCCCCCCCCCCCCAACAGCCATTGGATTCTTAGACCCTCAAGAAGGTTGTAGTCATGTTCCTGTGTGTGAACGAGTGGGCTTGCATTGCGCAGGTGCAGGACGCCTTGCACCTGTAATTAAGCATGGAGCTGCTTGGGCCCTGTGGAAAAAGCCGAGCCTGAGTGGCTCCATGCTACTGCATATGTGCAAAGACTCCTGTGATTGTGCAGTGAGGCTGTGCTTGTTCATGGATGGGTGCGTGGCCACGCACACTCTTCAACAAGCCCTTATTGAAGAGGTACAGACTGCCTGTGCTGGAACATGAGATGGAGAGAGCAGGAGGCCTCTTGGTTATCCAGAAGCTTCCACCTACTGAGGTAAGTATCTAAATGGAGCACTTTTTTACCCTACAGGCACACGTTAAATTATATTTCCATGCAAGTCGTAAAAATTCCCACCTCTTCTCTAGTGTCCAGCAGAGGCACTCCATTAGACTTGGTCAGGCATTATAATGAATTATTAGATGTGTATCCTCTATAGGGATGGTCGGAAATGCCAATTTCCGATTCCGCGGTAATTCCGCATTCCGCCATTGCCAAATACCGATTCCGCTTTCCGCTACCAATTTCCGCATTCTAATGCGGAATTTCCGCCGGAAATCGCGGAAATTCCGCCCGACTTTAACATCGATTTTCTCAAAAACTATAAGGTCTTTTTGAAAACTTTTTTTGCATCTTATTCAGAAGATTCTGTTTAATAAACCCTGAAAATTTGGTGTTTCTAGGACATACGGGGGCTTTGCTATTAACTGTTAAAGTCGGCGGATTTTTACAGTAATGTAAATGCAGAAAATAGACAGATGCAGATTTTCTGCATTTTACATTACAGTAAAAATCCGCCGACTTTAGTGGTTAATAGCAAAGCCCCCTTAAGTCATAGAAACACCAAATTTTCAGGGGTTATTAAACTGAATCTTGTGAACAAGATGCAAAAAAATGTTTTCAAAAAGACCTTATAGTTTTTGAGAAAATCGATGTTAAAGTCCGGCGGAAATTTCCGCGATTTCCGGCGGAAATCCGCCTAACGCACTTGCATTACCGATTTCCGCATTCCGATGCGGAAATGCAATTTCCGATCGGAATTTCGGAAATTGCATTTCCGTGGAATCCGAATGAGCATCCCATTCCTCTATAATAAAACCCCTGTCTCCCTGCGTCGTGCTGTTCCTGTGTAGCTTGGTCCGTGCTTTTTTCTACTGCACATGCCTCACAGAGACAGGAGGAAGGGGCCAGGGAGACGGGCGGGCGTGTGAGCGGGCGACCGTGTGTGCGGCAGGTGCACGTGCGCACATGTGTGGCCATTGCGCTCACACAGTGGGTGCGCGCACATGCGCAGAAACAGGCGGCGAGCGGCGGTGAGAAAACACAGACCTACATCCTGTTTTTAAACGGGCTTGAGTCTGCTAGTATGTAATAGAATGCTTTCTACTAAGAACATTCTTGTTTGTTCTATTAGCATGCTTGCTCGTGTTGCTACCTTCCCAGACTCAATAGAGTTGGCTTTATCGGGTTTCAATAGCCAATGCCAAGAAGTTCCTCATTGTCTCATATCACTGACAAACACGCTGACTCTCCTGTTTATTCTCTCTGTTGATATTAGACTCATGCAGCGACTGCTACAGACTTCTGGTGCTGATAAGAGGAACCAGATTGAATACTAAATGACTAGTTGACTTGGAACGTAACAATTGTCATTTTTATGACTCAGCAAAAACCTTTTTGGCATCATTTCTACTCACTGGAGGCTCATAAAAGCCAGAATGTTGATTAGGTTGATGTCTAATTTACTAACAATCATTTTGTTTTTTAGACTAATCTTTGCTTATAGTTTGGGGTCTGATCCAATTTATTTTTCATCCTGCGTTTTATCCTTCTTATCAAGAAAATGCCTTTTAAGCACCCAGCAAGTAGAGATTTAGCGAACGGTTCGCCGGTGAACGGTTCCAGGCGAACATTGGGGGTTTGCGTTCGCCTGCGCCAGGCGAACTTTTCCAGAAGTTCGATTCGCCCCATAATGCACTATGAGGGTCAACTTTGACCCTCTGCATCACAGTCAGCAGGCACATTGTAGCCATTCAGGCTACAGTAAGCCCTGGAGCCCCACCCCCCCTTATATAAGGCAGGGTCCGGCGGCCATTACACTCACTCGTGTGCCTGCTAGTGAGAGGAAAGGGACAGCTGCTGCAGACTTGTTCTTCTAGGGACAAATTAGTTAGGTTCTTGGCTGCTTAGTTTGCTCCTGGCTGATTGTTATTGCTTTTATAGCACCCTAGCTCTTGTCAGAGCTCATCCTGTTTTTTTTCTTTTTTTTTACTGTGTGTCAAACTGACACTTTTGTTGCATGCACAGCCTTGCTAATTGATAGGGTGTGTGTGCCACTGCCAGCAGCCCAGCACATTCAGTGACTGACTGCCTGTGTGTGTGACAGGAAGCTGCACATTGTACTACCCAGTACTGCATATACCCAGTACCTGTTGTGTTTACTTAACCCACCTCATCACTGCATATACCTAGCTTTGTGTTGAGTGAACCCAGCTCACTGCATCCTACTACTACCTGTTGTGTTTACTTAACCCACCTCATCACTGCACATAACTACCTGTAGTGTTGAGTGAACCCAGCTCACTGCATATACCTACTACCTGTTGTGTTGAGTGAACCCAGCTCACTGCATATACCTACTACCTGTAGTGTTGAGTGAACCCAGCTCACTGCATATACCTACTACCTGTAGTGTTGAGTGAACCCAGCTCACTGCATATACCTACTACCTGTTGTGTTGAGTGAACCCAGCTCACTGCATATACCTACTACCTGTTGTGTTGAGTGAACCCAGCTCACTGCATATACCTACTACCTGTTGTGTTGACTTAACCCACCTCATCACTGCACATAACTACCTGTTGTGTTGAGTGAACCCAGCTCACTGCATATACCTACTACCTGTTGTGTTGAGTGAACCCAGCTCACTGCATATACCTACTACCTGTTGTGTTGAGTGAACCCAGCTCACTGCATATACCTACTACCTGTTGTGTTTACTTAACCCACCTCATCACTGCACATAACTACCTGTAGTGTTGAGTGAACCCAGCTCACTGCATATACCTACTACCTGTTGTGTTGAGTGAACCCAGCTCACTGCATATACCTACTACCTGTTGTGTTGAGTGAACCCAGCTCACTGCATATACCTACTACCTGTTGTGTTGAGTGAACCCAGCTCACTGCATATACCTACTACCTGTTGTGTTTACTTAACCCACCTCATCACTGCACATAACTACCTGTTGTTTTGAGTGAACCCAGCTCACTGCATATACCTACTACCTGTTGTGTTGAGTGAACCCAGCTCACTGCATATACCTACTACCTGTTGTGTTTACTTAACCCACCTCATCACTGCACATAACTACCTGTAGTGTTGAGTGAACCCAGCTCACTGCATATACCTACTACCTGTAGTGTTGAGTGAACCCAGCTCACTGCATATACCTACTACCTGTAGTGTTGAGTGAACCCAGCTCACTGCATATACCTACTACCTGTTGTGTTGAGTGAACCCAGCTCACTGCATATACCTACTACCTGTTGTGTTTAATTAACCCACCTCATCACTGCACATAACTACCTGTAGTGTTGAGTGAACCCAGCTCACTGCATATACCTACTACCTGTTGTGTTGAGTGAACCCAGCTCACTGCATATACCTACTACCTGTAGTGTTGAGTGAACCCAGCTCACTGCATATACCTACTACCTGTTGTGTTGAGTGAACCCAGCTCACTGCATATACCTACTACCTGTTGTGTTGAGTGAACCCAGCTCACTGCATATACCTACTACCTGTTGTGTTGAGTGAACCCAGCTCACTACATATACCTACTACCTGTTGTGTTGAGTGAACCCAGCTCACTGCATATACCTACCACCTGTTGTGTTTAATTAACCCACCTCATCAATGCACATAACTACCTGTAGTGTTGAGTGAACCCAGCTCACTGCATATACCTACTACCTGTTGTGTTGAGTGAACCCAGCTCACTGCATATACCTACTACCTGTTGTGTTGAGTGAACTCAGCTCACTGCATATACCTACTAGCTGTTGTGTTTACTTAACCCACCTCATCACTGCACATAACTACCTGTTGTGTTGAGTGAACCCAGCTCACTGCATATACCTACTACCTGTTGTGTTGAGTGAATCCAGCTCACTGCATATACCTACTACCTGTAGTGTTGAGTGAACCCAGCTCACTGCATATACCTACTACCTGTAGTGTTGAGTGAACCCAGCTCACTGCATATACCTACTACCTGTTGTGTTGAGTGAACCCAGCTCACTGCATATACCTACTACCTGTTGTGTTTACTTAACCCACCTCATCACTGCATATACCTAGCTTTGTGTTGAGTGAACCCAGCTCACTGCATCCTACTACTACCTGTTGTGTTTACTTAACCCACCTCATCACTGCATATAACTACCTGTAGTGTTGAGTGAACCCAGCTCACTGCATATACCTACTACCTGTTGTGTTGAGTGAACCCAGCTCACTGCATATACCTACTACCTGTAGTGTTGAGTGAACCCAGCTCACTGCATATACCTACTACCTGTAGTGTTGAGTGAACCCAGCTCACTGCATATACCTAATACCTGTTGTGTTTACTTAACCCACCTCATCACTGCACATAACTACCTGTTGTGTTGAGTAAACCCAACTCACTGCATATACCTAGCATCCCCCCGAGATGGACAAAATGGACAAACCAGGTAGAGGAGGAGGTAGAGGCAGACCCAGAGGAAGGCCACCAGGCACCGGCAGGTCTGTGCGAGGTGGTGTTGCTGTGATTTCGTGCGGACCTGCCCCAAAATACAGTGCTCAGAAGAAGGCACGTGCCATCACTTCCCAAAATCGTGAGGAGGTGATTGAGTATTTAACACAGAACACCTCATCTCCCGCAGCCACCAGCGCTACAACAAGCACCACATCCGCTGCATTTGACACTTCACAGGAGTTATTTGGTGGTGGTGGTGAAATCACCGATTCACGGCCACTACTGCAACAACAAGAAGAAGGCGCAGGTACACCACCTCCTACGTCTGAGTTAGGTGGCGATAGTATGGACGTAACATGTGTGGATGTGGATGATGGACCACCTGAAGTTGGTGCAGTTGAGGAGGTTTCTGAGGAAAGCGCAGCTGGCCAGGAGGATTATGATGACGATTATACGGATACCACATATGTTCCCGGTAGAGGAGATGACCTGGGGGACAGTTCAGAGGAGGATTCAGAGAGGACTAGGAGGAGACGACTCCATGATAGAAGCAGAGGGAGCTCGTCCTCAGAAACAGCTGGGGGCAGTGTCCGTTGCCATGTATTGCCAGCTATGGCCAGACAGCCAACATGCCCTTCAACGTCAGCTGCTGATGCCACCGTATCGCCATCAGCCCACGGGGGCTCAGCGGTTTTGAAATTTTTTAACGTGTGTGTCTCAGATCGGAGCAAAGCCATCTGTTGTCTCTGCCAGCAAAAATTGAGCCGTGGAAAGGCCAACTCTACACTGGCAGTAACCCTCCTCCTCCCAAGTCCACGCAGGCAAGGACAGGACGCTCCAGCGATCTCAGGGTGATGTCGGACATGCGGACGTTCTTTAGTCCAACTCCTCGCCATAATCCTTCCGGATCCACCCTCCACCAACGCCTGGACCGGCAGGTAGCCGACTACCTGGCCTTGAGTGTGGATGTAGACACTGCGAAAAGCGACGATGAACCCTTGGACTACTGGTTGCGCAGGCTTGACCTGTGGCCAGAGCTGTCCCAATTTGCCATACAACTTCTCTCTTGCCCTGCCGCAAGCGTCCTGTCAGAAAGGACCTTCAGTGCAGCTGGAGGCATAGTTACTGAGAAGAGAAGTCACCTAAGTCACGACAGTGTTCAGTACCTGACCTTTATCAAAATGAATGAGGAATGGATCACGGAGGGCTACTGCACGACCGAAGACTAAGTCAGTCCCCACACACAGCATCTCTGCCTGCAGGCTGCTTGACTGCCTTCTCCGCCACTACCAACAGGGTCCAGGACTCTAGGCGGATTCCTGAATTTTTAAGGCCGCTGCTAGCAGCGGCCGCTTCACTAATTTTTCTGGTGCATGTACATGTGCCCATCCCCCTTCGTGATCATTACCTTGCCGCGGTGAAGGGGCTTGCGCATCACAATGAAGCAATGACCGCCGGCTATTTGAGTGTCTCGGGTGGGGGTGGCACACAAAAAATAATAAGGTCGTTGCTTCATTGTGGTCAGACCAAATTTGATCAGCTGGACAGTCACTGTTCTGTCATTCAGCTACATCAGCCGGGCGTGCATATGGGCTGAAAAGCCACCATCACCTGCACTCTCGTCATGGTGCGCACCAGTCCGGCACGGCCGTCACTACACAAACGGCTGTTTGCAGTCACTGCATACCTTTCACTGCATCTGTGACTGCACATTATACCTGGCAGTCAGTGCATAACTTGCACTTGAATGGATACACTTTTAAACAATTTAAAAATACAACCATCTAAACTTTCAAACAATTTAAAAATACAACCATCTAAACTTTCAAACAATTTAAAAATACAACCATCTATCATTTTCAAAAAATTTAAAAAAAAGGGCAAAAAACCTAGCCCTCCGTAAAACATTCTTGGCAAATGCTTTCGACTTGGTTTGTCTTCCGCTGGCTCAAGGGTCCATCTGACCACAGATGCCTGGTCTGCAAAGCACGGTCAGGGCAGCTACAGCATGGGTCTCAGCAGGCTCCCACTTCGCGCCGGAATCCAACCTTCATTCTCCGCGGTGACAATGGCAGACTTGCCCTCCATAACGGATTCCCGTTAAAGGATTTAAAGTTAATTAATTTCAATTAGGGCCGCAAAAGGTCCTCCTGAGTCCTGTATTGTTATTTTTGGTCACTACCTCGGGGCGGGCGTGCATGCCTGCCTGCCTCCCTCCTTGCCTGGATGTGTGGTGGTAGACGTTGATCAGGCTCCAACTCCGGAACGCAATACAAGAGGGAGCTCGTCCTCAGAAACAGCTGGGGGCAGTGTCCGGTGCCATGTATCGCCCACTATGGCCAGACAGCCAACATGCCCTTCAACGTCAGCTGCTGATGCCACCGTAGTGCCATCAGCCCAGGGGGGCTCAGCGGTTTGGAAATTTTTTAACGTGTGTGTCTCAGATCGGAGCAAAGCCATCTGTTGTCTCTGCCAGCAAAAATTGAGCCGTGGAAAGGCCAACTGTCACGTAGGGACAAGTGCTTTACGAAGGCACCTGGAGAGAAGGCACAAACAGCTATGGCAAGAACATCTGAGGAAAAGCAGCACCCCTCAAAAGACAAGCCGCGGAGAACAACCGCGGCAGCCGTCACAGGGGGCTTCTGCTGCTCCACGTTCCCATGGTATTGTTGGTGGCTGGGGGGAGGAAGAATGGATACACTTTTAAACAATTTAAAAATACAACCATCTAAACTTTCAAACAATTTAAAAATACAACCATCTATCATTTTCAAAAAATTTAAAAAAAGGGCAAAAAAAATTGCCCTCCGTAAAACATTCTTGGCAAATGCTTTCGACTTGGTTTGTCTTCCGCTGGCTCAAGGGTCCATCTGACCACAGATGCCTGGTCTGCAAAGCACGGTCAGGGCAGCTACAGCATGGGTCTCAGCAGGCTCCCACTTTGGGCCGGAATCCAACCTTCATTCCCCGCGGTGACAATGGCAGACTTGCCCTCCATATGATTCTCGTGAAAGGAGATCTTTTGGATTGCCAACCATATACTAATTTCCTGCCATAACTGGTACTCGTTAAAGGATTTAAAGTTAATTCATTTCAAATACACAGCAGGGCCTCGAAAGTCCTCCTCCTGTATTGTTATTTTTGGTCACTACCTCGGGGCGGGCGGGCGTGCATGCCTGCCTGCTGCCCTCCTTGGATGTGTAGTGGTAGCCGTTGCTCAGGCTCCACACCGGATTCAAACCCTCATTCCCCAGCCATTACCTGGGGTCACAATGCCAGACTTGCCCGCCTCCATAGGATTCTCATTGTAGCGGTACTGAACAAGTACACAGCAAGTAGAAAATGTAATTTAAAAACAAAACGTAAGCTTTTTAACAATGCCATGGAAAGTTGATAAGGCAGTCACACATTACCTGACATCACTGAGTGAGGAAGAGCAATCTCGCCATGTTGCACAGTAGTCCAGCATGGCCGCCACTACACAAACAGCTGGTAACTTGCGGTGCGTTACACAGTTAGTTTGGTGTGTCAGTGTGAAGCAGTACTCTAATTACACTACCTGATTAATGTATACACATGCAAGATGTTTTAAAGCACGTTAGGCATGCAATTTAGCATTCAATGTGATTTCTGCCCTTAAAACGCTGCTTTGCGTCACATCCAGATTTTTCCCCGGGACTTTTGCCATGTATCCCACTCCGCCATGCCCCCCTCCAGGTGTTAGACCCCTTGAAACTTCTTTTCCATCACTTTTGTGGCCAGCATAATTTTTTCTATTTTTCAAAGTTCACCTCCCCATTGAAGTCTATTGCGGTTAACCGAACCTTCCGCGGAAGTTCGCGAACCCGGTTCGCGAACCGAAAATCGGAGGTTCGCGACATCTCTACCAGCAAGCAAGAAAATACTCCAAATGATTTTGGCAATACCTTTTCACATACTTTTTGGTACTTTTTTAATTGCGGAGTGCTGGGAAAGTTATTTAAAAAGAAGATGAAACTTTATCTCCTAGGAGAAAACTTAGGAGAATAGTTGAATTGGATTATGCTCAAGGGCCAATATGAAATTCACTTTTCTACCTAGGAGATCATTTTTCAACTTCTTTTCAGAATTTTGTTATTGAAAATGTACTAAAAAGTAAGTGAAAAAGTACTATCAAAATTATTTTCAGCACTTTCTGACTTGCTGGTGGCTTAAAGAGACTCTGAAGTGAGTCTAAATTCTCTTTTTTAACTTGTATTCCTGTCAAGGACCATAACCCCTGCTAAACCACCGCTATCCCACGGCAAAATAAGGGGTTTATACCCTCCAAATACCCCCTGCAAAATCCACGACTTTCTTGGTCGTGGATTTTACTGCTCATGGAGGCAGAGCTTTGAGCCGCAGCTCTTTCTCCATGCGGGTCAATCATCCGCGGATCTCCGCCTCTCCCCGCCCCTCTCTGTGGAGGCAGATTGAGAGGGGCGGGGTGAGGAGGTGATCAGTGGGAATTGACACGCTGAGAGGCAGGGCTACAGCCATTAGCTCTGCCTCATTCCGGAAGTGTTCCCCGGACAAAGAAGAGGGGATTTGGGGTATAAACCCCTCTTTTGCAGCGGGATAGTGGCGGTTTAGCAGGGGTTATAGTCTTTGACAGGAATACAAGTTAAAAAAGAGAATTTAGACTCGCTTCAGTCTCTTTAAAAGTGTCTTTAAAAGACATTTTATTGGCAAGGTGTGAAAATATCACCTAGGAGAACTCTCAGGAGCAAAAGTAAAAATTGCATATGGGTCAAGGTCTTCCACTGCAAAAGATGGGTGAGACTGAAGTGAAAACCTCTACTTAAAGCGGAATGAAACCCAGCATTTTGCTCTAAAAATTATTTACAGCATATTATATATATATATATATATATATATATATATATATATATATATACTACCACCATTTTTTTTTTTACTAGAACAACATTCAATTAGTTAAACACATGGCTTGAACATCATTTCTTATATTATGGCCAACTGCAGTCATATGTCCGAGATGAGGGGGGCAAATCCTCATTGATATACTCATTGAACGATCTCGATAAATTTCTTTCTCCACAAACTAGTAAGTTATCTTTATCAACAATACAATCAAATCTACAGCAGATCCGTATCACTACTAAAGCCTTAAACAATTTGACACGGTGGTCGAGGGATATTCCAGGGGAGGACATCGAAAAAAAAATCATGGAAGGATATCGTAAGTCACAGAATTTAATTTTAGGGGAAAGTTGGAGAGAATCGCAATTAAAACTTATCCATAGAGCTAAATATGCATTTAACATAAAATATAAAAATCCTCCTCCTCACTATTCCCCAATATGTCTTAAATGCACTTTACCAGAGGCGGACCTATTTCATTGTTTATGGACATGCCCGATAATTTCAGCATTTTGGGTCAAAGTAACAAACTATATAAACACAATTTGTAAAATCAAGCCAAAAATTGATCCATTATTGATGCTGTTCCATTACAGTCCACCAAATGTCTCTTCCTCGGGGAGTCCCTCGGCACCTCAAGCTAATATGTCTAAACTAGCACATTTAATATTAATGGCAGCCCGCAAGGTCATTTTTAATAAACGGATCTATTCTAGCGCTCCGACGTTGTGGGATGTCAAGGAGGAACTTATTCATTTGTTTAAAATTGATAAGCTGGAAGCTTTAAAGGGAACCTTAACTGAGAGTGATATGGATGTTTCCTGTTAAACAATACCAGTTGCCTGGCAGTCCAGCTGATCTCTGTGGCTGCAATAGTGGCTAAATCACACCCTGAAACAAGCATGCAGCTAATCCAGTCTGACTTTAGTCAGAGCACCTGATCTGCATGCTTGTTCAGGGGCTGTGGCTAGAAGTATTAGAGACATAGGATCAGCAGGCGATTCAGGCAACTGGTATTATTTTAAAAGGAAAAATCCATATCCTTCTCAGTTTAGGTTCCCTTTAACGCATAAGGAAAAAAAACCAAGACATTTTTCAAAACCTGGAGACAGTTCATTTTAGGATCTTTCTCCAGGCGTGAATTGATTGGGGTTGTCTTCCCTTTCAAAGACACAAAGTGGTACTTAACAGAGCAATTGATGAGCACACTAGGGAAATTGGAGGTGACGTAGAGCTGACTTTCTGAGTAAAGGGGCAGCCGGAGATGACAAGAGTGGGGAGGGATAAGGGAAGGGCAGGGGGTTAAAAGTACTTTGTCTTTAAATACTTTGTCTATTGGGCTGATATATCTCAGTGTAGAAAAGGAAAAACTTAGCACTTTATCTATTGTGTTATATATTCACTGAGCTACAATGATGAAGAAGTTATCTCACTGCTTTTGACATATATTTTATATTTTATCATACTTCTGTAAACTTGTTTTTTTTTTACAAATGCTTGCCAAAGAGAAAATTCAAATAAAATTTGTTTTAAAAAAAAATAAACACAGGGCTTGAAAGTTCAGTGCAGAGAAATCTGGACGCATCCAAAGTGGAGATAAGGTTATCTTGTGTTTACTTAATTGTATCAAGTGAGGAATGTGACACATTGGGCCTGATTCACAAAGCGGTGCTAACAGTTAGCACCCTGGTGAAAAGCCCTTTATCATGCCTAAACTCAGTTTAGGCATGATAAGTTTAGGTGTGATAAGTTTAGGTGTGATAACTTTAGGCATGATAAGTTTAGGTGTGATAAGTTTAGGTGTGATAAGTTTAAGCGCCAACTGCATCAGCACCGCAGTGCACAGCTGATCAAAAGTTTTACGCTAGCAAAGACTGGTGCACTTCGTATAAAGTTTAATGGCGCTGCTTTGCATGCGGGACTTTGCAAGCGATCTAAACTTATCTAAACTTAGCATGCCTAAACTTATCACACCTAAACTTATCATGCCTAAACTTATCATACCTAAACTGGCTTTTCACCAGAGTGGTGCAATGGTTATCATGCCTAAAGTCTCTAACTGAGTTAGCACCGCTTTGTGAATCGAGCCCATTCTCTGACTGTGCAGAAGCTCCTGGACACAGAAAAAACTAAAAGCATTTCTGCCTTCAATAAAAGATGAATAAAACCAGTTATGAATAAAATGCAAAGGCAGCTCTCAAAGCAAAAAAAAAATGTACCTTTGGGAACTTGTAATTTCTAAATGAATAATAATGCTTATGCACAAATGCAAATATGATAACCGTATGGCATATAAAAAGTAGGAAAACATGTTTTATTAAATAATATGTCAGGATTTTATAACGCTTTAACTGGAAAGGGGCACAAAGCAGGAACCATTCTTACCTTTTTGCCTCAGGTCTGGAGATGTCGGTCGGAGAACGAGGAAACTTTGACAAAGGCAAACAAAGCTTGTGGTATATGGTCATCTAAGATCCCCAATCTAAAAATGATATATTATTAGGAGAAAAAAGAAATCTTGCTGAGCACTCTGGAGTTACCTGATTCGCTAATTATTATAGATGGCCAATCAGGTGCAACTAATTCTGAGTTGATGCAGGATAATGCCATTTTTATGAATGTCTATAGAACTTGAGAGTGGAACAATCAAATGTGGAATTTGAAGCGCTCCATAATTTTGCATTACAATAGTTGGTTAAATCGGACCTGAACTCTGAACTTCCTCTCTGCCAGGGGCATAACTAGAAATCACTTACCCCCACCCCCACCCCACCCCACCCCATCCCGTTTTCTGCACAGGTAAACTGTTAACCAAGATTATTCAATTGGCTAGTGCACCCTTGAATGTGTTTCCCCATGCAGATAAAAACAGACAGCAGTGAAGCACTGCACATATTTTCCATATCAATTCCATTAGGGTTCTGTGATAAAACGTGCATATTGTCACACATACAGACACACAATGGTGTGCAGAAAACATATACAGAAAACTGTCACACGAGTGTGCTCCCAGCCTCAACTTATTACACTCACTCGGTCCATCTCTGATGTAGCAGAACAGGCACTGCAGACTCCTTCAACATCACTACAGTACACAGCACTTGGGAAGGGGGTGGAGAGGCTGGGGACAAGGCACATTACACAAGACCATGTTGCACACTGAATACGGACTGTCTACAAATCTTTGTCTGCAAAACTTTGTATGGTTCTTTATCATTGGCTGAGCAGATGCAGTAAGTAGAACAATTGCGCAGAGAGCAGAACAGTTTTTTTTCCTCAGTGCCCTTAGTTGTCTGTCTCTCAGGACAGGGCCCCCTGCGGATTCTGCCCCCCCCCCCCCTGCAGCTGAATCCCTTGCAGGGTTTATTGTTGAACCCTTGATCTCTGCTCTACAAGATAGGCAACATATTAAAGCATAATAACCTTTAAAGAAAAACATTTCTTTGTTACAGCTGATAGAAATCCTACAATAAATCTGCAGTTTGTCTACTTCCTGCTTTCATGGAAGCAGACATATTGTTAACATCCTGTGTTTACCAACTAGCTCTCTGCCGAGGCAGCCAGCTGACACAGCTGAGAGATCAAATTACAGTTGTGATGCGTCACAGATTAGGGGGAAATAGGTGAAACTCTAAATACATGTAGGGTGCATTTCTCTATGTTTCCCTTTTGTCCTGTGCAAGAGTTCAGGTCCACTTTAAAGAAGGACTACAAGAATTGCAAGACATGTTAAGCTCTGAGATGTACTGCTTCATACTCCAGCAGTTGCAGCATTACTGTTAGTATTAGAGAGATTTGTGTGGGTTAACCCATAGACATGGCCGGATTTCTGGCAAGGCCACAAAGGCCATGGCCTAGGGCACCAGATAAACAAGGGGCGGCCTGCAGACAGTGGGCATTATTTGCAGGGCATTATTTGCAAGTGTCCAAACAAATGAAAGTGGTCAGGATAACTGCACTATTAGTACCAGCTGGCACCTGCCTGTGCTGTGCTACAGGCAGCTGCAGTCCGTTAACCAAACGTTTGTGAACAGTGTTTGACTAGCAAAAAGCCAGACCTTGTCCAATGACATAGCAGCAGCTCCAGGCAGTTACAGAAGGCCGGGTCTCACACACTTGGTGTGGGGGATGAAAGGACCAGGAGCAGCACCAGCAAATAGTACAGAATACAGAAGGCAGCCTCTCACAGTACCCATTTCTTAATTATTGATTGGCCAGCGCTGTTACTGTTACCCTGGAGACAGCAGTGGGTACAGGACTCACTTTTACGTGTTCCTGACCCCACCCAATGTCCAATTGTGAGCCACTTTTGACTATGTGTGTGTGGTGGACGGCTCCCACCACGCCCTTCACCTGTAGATCGCTTGATTGACCAGTTCCCACGTGTGACATGATTGATTCACTTCACGTTGCCATGGAGACCTCGGCACTAGCCCCAATAGTGGACACCATCAGCTCAAAATTTTTTTGATGGGTGTGTGGAGAGAGGTGGTAGGAAACGGTTTTGGTTGGGGCGGCTGGTAATAGTCGGCCTAGGGCGGTAAGAAGTACAAATCCGGCCCTGCCCATAGAGCCTTCTCGGTCCTCTTTACATCTCTTCATTCCAGTGCATAACAACAAAGCATAAAACACCTAACACTTACCCAGAAAGGTGCTTCTCGTAGTTTGCACCATTGGTCTCTCTTGTTCCCTTTGGCTCTTTCTGGTCTCCTGGGACCTTTGTGACATTCCACCAAGCCCAGGCCCGGAATTACCTCACAGGAGCCTATAGGCACAGATGTCCTGGCACCCGAGACTCAGCTCTCCATGAATCTACAACCCCTGTCGAACTGCACCGCCAATGTGCTGGCTGGCCCAGCTATTTCTTCTCCCTTACTTCCCTTGGCCATCATAGGTAGCTACAGATGCCCCTTAGTATTAGGTAGCCAGGAGTACCCCGAGTATTACGTAGCTAGAGGTGCCCCCAAGTATTGGATAGGTAGAGGTACCCTCAGAATTAAGTAGCTCGATGTGAAACATTATTACTAGTATTGATTTACATAGCATCAGAATCATATACAATATAAACAATTAACAATACAAGACAGTGGTATATTACAGCTGATGCGATGAACAAATCAGCTGCAGATTTTTACATGGGGGTGGAATATATGCACACATTACACAGCATTGTGGGACAAAAGGGGTAACAGCCCTGGCCAATCGACCTGACTTTCTAATAAGTTAAGGCACAGTTCCCCAAACCTATCCTAAAGGCCCAACAACAGTACATGTTTTGCAGGAAACCACAAACATGCACAGGTGAGGTAATTAGTGTCTCAGCAGAGCTCATTGCCTACGTCTGTGGATTTCCACAAAAAATGCACTTTTGATGGGCCTTGAGGACAGGGTTAAAGAGAAACTCCGACCAAGAATTGAACTTTATCCCAATCAGTAGCTGATACACCCTTTTACATGATAAATCTATTCCTTTTCACAAACAGACCATCAGGGGTCGCTGTATGACTGATATTGTGGTGAAACCGCTCCCACAAGAAGCTCTGAGTACCGAGGTACTTCTGGCAGTTTCCTGTCTGTGAACCTTGTTACATTGTGGGAAATAGCTGTTTACAGCTGTTTCCAACTGCCAAAACAGCAAGCAGCAGCTACATCACCTGCCAGCAGTAAAAATGTCACCATGTAATAAATGTCAGAATATAAATCAGGGATTTAAAATATTTTACAATGGGCAAACACTGACTAAATCATTTATACATAATTATTGTAAGTATGAAGAACTTTTTTTATTACATTATTTTCACTGGAGTTCCTCTTTAAGGAACACTTGGTTAAGGGGTAGGATAGTAGGGGAAGGGAAGCTGTGGATGGGATGGTAAAGCGGCGGTCAGTGGCCAAAGGGTGCATGTTTAGATTGAATCTAAAAAGGGTAAGTGTGGGTGAGTGGAAGATGTGTTGAGGGAGGGTGTTCCAGAGGAGGGGAGAGGATCAAGAGGAGTCTTGTAAGCGGGATATGTGAGAAGAGTAGGCCATAGAGAGGGATAAGAGAATATTTTTAGTAGAGCAGAGATTGAATTTAAGGAGGTATCTGAAAATAAATGTATTTAAATAAGAAGGAGCTAGGTTGTAGAGTGGTGTGTAGGAAAGGATTTTGAATTGTATCCGTTGTGTGATTGGCAGCCAGTGTAGCGACTGATCGATGTGGCTGGAGGAGAGGTGGATGAGTCATGCAGCGGAGTTCATCTTGATGGACTGTAGCCAAACAATTAGCAGGTGGGCTACAGAGCAGAGGGTTGCATTAGTATACTCAGGAAATAATCAGGGCATGCGCCAGAAGTTTGGTAGTGTCCTGTGTGGGAAAAGGGCGGGTGTCGGAGATGTTTTTTAGGTAGAGATGATAGTAAGAGGAGAGTTTGTTGATGTGTGGCTCGAATGAGAGAATTAGGTCAAGTATTACACTTAGGAAGTACGCCTGGGATACGGAAGTTTTTGGAGCGCCATCAAAAGCAATTGTTGTGTCTGGTGGGACATTTTATTTTTGTGGTGGAAATATAAACATTTCAGTTTTCTTCATGCTGAGATTCAGAAAATGAGAGGACAGGAAGGAAGAGATTTCCCTTTTCCATAAAAATGAAATGTTTTTTCTACATTACCAGAATTAAGTAAACCTTGCTAAAAAAATAAAAATAATTTGCCAATGCTGATTATCAGAAGTGCATTATCTACACCAGAAACTCCAGGCACATTACCCTGCAATAACACAAGGTGCGAGACCTGCCCTTATATCTTGAGCACAGGCCAAATATAAATACCAAACTCACAAAACTATCATCAAATACCAGACCAATTTTCCTGTGAGTCATCCAATGTTGTATACATGATACGCTGCATGAAATGCCCCTCAAGATGAATCTATATAGGAGAAACAGGACAAAAACTGCGCACAAGAATGAATCACCACCGGCCGCTTCGAAATACATGAGGGTAAAATGGATACATCAGTGGCCCAACATTTCTGTGAAACAGGACACAGCATGCAAGATCTAAAAGTACTTATTCTTAAGGGTAACAAATAACGAAAAGTACACATTTATGAAAATGTTCAAGAAGACATTAACAGATTTAAATTGTGGAATGGGCTCTTTAAAATTGCAATTTGCACTTACCTGGGGTTTCCTCCAGCCCCCTGTAGCCCGTGAGGTCCCCCGGCGTCCTCTTGGCTGCTCTCCTGGTACTGCTGATGGCTTTGTTAATTGCGGACTTCAACCTGAAGTTGCCCATGTGCGGAAGCCGGCACGAGAGTCCTGCGCATGCGCAGTCCAGTCTTTGAGAATCGCATGAGCAGGACTCTCACGCAGGCCGACATGCTGATGCATAAAAAACACTACTGGGGGGCATGCACGGGCGACTTCAGGCCAAAGTGGTCCATTATCGGAGCCACCAGTGGGACCAGGAGAGACGCCAGGAGGACACCAGGGGACCTCGTGGGCTACAGGGGGCTGGAGAAAGCTCCAGGTAAGTGAAAATCGTGATTTTATGGAGAGCTCAGGGTCCCTTTAAAAAGATTGACTTAATTTCTTGATCTTCAGAAACCTGCCGGACTTCAGATATACATACATGAGCTCACTGGCTCCAGCCTACTGATCACCTGACATCTAACTGGTAAATAGTGACCAGCACAACTGTCATCTTCGTGTTTACTGTTTACACACATTATTGTGCTACTTCAGCTTACATCTGTAAATATGCCTGAAGAAGGGGACTAGATCCCAGAAAGCTTGCATCATTTAACTTTATCAGTTAGCCATTAAAAGGTATTACTTTTACAAGACTGTTTTTTTTCTACCTACGTAAGCCTTCCTAAAATGCTACACTTTTACTTAGGAATATTAGGACTTATATGCCATGTTTTCCTATGTATTTTTGGTTCATCTTACACTTAAAAATTAATAAAGCATGAATTGTAGACTCTCACTATAATACATATAAACCGATTCTTCCAAATTTCAGCCAAGCTGACCAGCAAAAACTCTGCACTATAGAGATGCCATTACAATGATTACAGGACCTCTTTGTGGGCGCCTCCGGTCTAATGTCACCCTTGCCTGGAGACAGGGACGGATCTAGGGGGGGGCAGACGGGTCTCTTGCCCCAGGCGCAGTTTGTTGAATTCTTAAATAGGCGGCAAAATTTGGATGGGGAATGGCAGTTTAGGCGCCAAAACCTGATCTTTAGGCACCAGAACCTGACCATTAGGCGCCAAAACTGGATGGGGAATGGCAGTTTAGGTGCCAAAACCTGACCTTTAGGCGCCAAAACCTGACCTTGCCCCAGGCGCAACTTGGTCTAGATCCGTCCCTGCCTGGAGACAGCTGCTGCGTGTTTGGTGGACTGCTGATCCGAAAGTCGCAAGACCAGTCCTTCAGCTCAATCATTTTCCAAGGTGTTTGTATCCTGAGGAAACAGATCTACAGTCTATTGATCCTAAGCATGCATTATGATTTTTACAGGTTCCTGCTAAACATTTGCAACAGAAGGTTTTTTTTTTTTACTGCAGAACCTAGAAGAAGTCATGTGACTTGTTGGAAACGGATTGGGAAATATTTAAGTTGTTTCTTGTGCAGAGCTCAGGAGGCGTGTCTCTCTCAAAGTTGCTTTAGGAAAGAACACACAAATTTTAAGTACAACAGGAAGTACAACACTAAGGGGTCAGCAGACTCTGGAATGTGAGCTGCATAACCAAATCAAATCAAAGATAGCTTTATTGGCATGACCAAGATTCATTACAGGTGTTGCCAAAGCAAGGGGAAATAGGGGACATGGGAGGGAGTGGGGTAAGGGGACAATGGCTAAGCAGTCTGTGGACATTTTTTAGGTTTACAGTTCTGTTATGCTCCTCTCAGTCTGTGGCATGCTGTGACATAGTGTGCAGCGATTGTCACTGTGGATTCCTCTTCTCCTAGTAGGATATATGTTTTTCTCTCATCTTCTAGTGTGAGAAAGTCTGGGAATAGTTCCAAAAATTTCTTAAAGTAAGTGTCCCTGGTTGCAGTATATTTGGGGCAGTGCAGCAGGAAGTGGCTTTCATCCTCAAGGGTCTTCTGCTCACAGTGTTGGCATAGTCTCTCCTCTCTGGGTTTGTACGTCTGTCTGTGTCTCCCAGACTCTATTTCGAGGTTGTGAGCACTCAATCTGTAGACACTCAGGATTTTCCTCTCTTGAGAGTTTTGCAGCTTTTCCAGGTATGGGGCCATTTTATATTCTCTTTGTAGAGACTGGTATATGGCTAGCTTTTGTGACTGTTTTATTTCACTCCTCCATTTTTCCACATAGTCTTCTTTGCTCTTAGCTGTGGTGTGTTTTATCTGGACTTTTGTTATGACCTGTGGGTCGGGGGTTGGAGGGAGTATAGCGCTGACCACGACTTTCAGTGCACACGGCTTTTCTTTGTCTTCGTTGTGCAGCATGGCTTTGTAGTGGGGTGAGCCGGGGCTGCTGCTCTGTAGGTGGGCCCAGAAGTACAACACTCTCTTCTGTATCTCAAGCAGTAATGGGAATCTCCCCAGCTCAGCTCGGCAGACATTGTTTGAGGTACTTCGGTGGACATGGAGAAGGTGTTTGCAGAACTCAAGGTGGAATATTTCTGTTGGGCTGGATTCCCATTTTGATTGGTCTGGGTAGGTGGTGGGGCCCCATACTTCACTTCCATACAATAGGATTGGGGTGATGACACTGTCAAAAACCTTCAGCCAGACCTTTACTGGTGGTTTGAGGTGGTACAGTTCTTTCCTGATGGCATAGAACGTTCGGCATGCTTTGGCTTTTAGGGCCTCCATGGCTGACTTAAGGCTTCCTGATTGGTTGATTTCCAGACCAAGGTAGGTATATTTATCAGTTCTGCTGATTTCACAGTCATTGAGTATAAAGGATGGACTCTGGGCTGACCTGTTTTTCCTCTGGAACACCATGGTTTTGGTTTTCTTTAGATTAATGGGGAGTGCCCATGTTGTGCTAAATTTCTCCAGGATTTCTAGGCTGTCTTGTAGACCTTCTTTAGTTGGTGATAGCAGTAAGAGGTCATCTGCATACAGTAAGAATTTCACTGTTGTGTCATGCAGGTTGAGTCCTGGTGCTGATGAAGCCTCTAGGGCTGAGGCTAATTTGTTGATGTATATGTTAAAAAGTGTTGGACTCAGGCTGCAACCCTGTCTTACCCCCCGACCCTGAAGGAAAAAAGGTGTTCTTTTCCCATTTACTTTCACACTGCACTTGTTCCCAGTGTATGAGCTCTTTATGACATCATATGTTTTCCCTCCTACTCCGCTCTCTAGGAGTCTCAGGAACAAACCTGGATGCCACACTGAGTCAAAAGCCTTTTTAAAGTCCACAAAGCAGGCAAATATTTTTCCCTTTCTTTGTCTGTGTACATGGTGCTTGATAAGGGTGTGCAGGGTGTAGATGTGGTCGGTGGTGCGATGGTTTGGCATAAAACCTGCTTGGCTCTTACTGATAACATTGTGCTGTGTGAGAAAGGTGAGGATTCTCTTATTCAGGATGCTGTTGAACAGTTTTCCCAGTGTGCTGCTCACACAGATGCCTCTGTAGTTGGCTGGGTCATAGCGATCTCCACTCTTGTAAATAGGAGTTATGAGTCCTTCATTCCAGACTTCAGGCGTACAGGACCAGGTTGAATAGTTTCCATATTGCAGCATGGATTTCTGGGGTGCCAGATCTGATCATTTCTGATAGGATTCCATCTGTGCCACTAGCTTTTTTGCCTTTCATGGATTGTATCTTCTCTTTTATTTCCTCCAGTGTGAAAGGTGTGTCAAGTGGGTTTTGAAAACCTTTCACCTTCTCCTCCAGGTTCTTTAGTTTGCTGAATATTTGTACTTGTTCTGGGCTGAGTTCTTTTATAGGAATGTCTCTGTATAGGTCTTTGAAGTATTGTAGCCAGACTTGGCCATTTTGGATATGCTGATTATTTTGTTTGGGTTTTTTGCCAATTTGTTTCCAGGTCTCCCAAAAGGAGTTGTCTTGCAGGGATTCTTCAAGCCGTTCGAGTCGATTTTGGATGTGATTTTGTTTTTTCTTTTTAATGGTCGCTTTATATTGACGTTGTGCGGCGTCATGTGCTGTCCTCAATTCTATGTTGTTTGGATGTCTGTGTTTTTTGTTTGATATGGCTCGTAGGTTGTTTCTTAGTGACTTGCATTCACTGTCGAACCATTTGTTTGAGTTTTTCTTTGATGGTCTCTTTTGGGCAGTCCTTCTTATGTTGGCCATTTCTGCAATGGTGTGTAATATCTGGTTGAGGTACTTTGCTGCTTGCTGCACACCTTGTTGATCAGGGTTGTAGGTATACGTTTGATAGTCCAGGAGTAGCTGTATTGCTTCTGGTCTGTTGAGAGTCTCCTTGTACTTTATGGTTGATTCTCTGGACCATTTAAAAGTGGGTGGCAGGTTACACAGGCTTCCTGGATGTTGTTGTACAGAGGGTTTGCTTGAGGAATTGATGTATAGTAGGATTTGGTTGTGGTCTGACAGGTGTGATTGTGGGGTGACTATGAGAGCACGGATGCTTGCAGGGTCCATGTCACTAATGGTATAGTCCACCACACTACTACCTACATGGGAGTTTAGTGTGTATCTCCTTAGAGAGTCCCCTTTGGTTCGGCCATTAAGGATGTGAAGTCCTAGACCTTTGCAGAGGTTCAGCAGTTGTTTCCCATACTTATTGACTGTGCTGTCATAGCTGTTTCTATCTTTCTGTATGGTTTCAGGGTACTGGATCTCAGGCCCAAATATATGGAAATTGCCTTCTGAGGTGAGGTAGTCTTTTTCTGTTCCTGTTCTGGCATTTAGGTCACCATAGATAAGTATTTTCCCCAAGGTTTGGAAGTGAGCAGCTTCCCTTTGTAGGACTTGGTAGCTCTCTGGATTAGAGTATGGTGATTCTGCTGGTGCAATATATGCTGCACAGAGGTAAATGTCAGTCTGAGAAGAGATGATGGGGCTGCTTAACTTTAACCAGATGTGGCTGTTCCCTCTCTTCACTGGTTTGATGTATTCTTGGAGCTCCTCCTTATACCAGATTATAATACCTCCTGAGCAGCGGCCCTGCTTGATATGTTTGTGTTTCTGGGCTGCGACAGTGAATTCCCGATAACCAATGGGTACTGATGACTCGTCCTCTGTCTGGGTCCATGTCTCTAAGAGGATCTGTATGTCCACCTTTCTTAGTCTTTCTTCAAAGCAGGGCCGTTTCTTGGGCAGTGCGAGCAGGGCGACCGCCCTGGGCGCAGACTGGCAAGTAGAAGAAGGGGGGCACAGGAAGAAGGACATAACCGCTAGGGATCTGGTGACGCGCGGTGCAGCCAAATGGAAGATGAAAATTACAAGCACGATCACCTTCCTTGACTCCTCTTAGGCTGCCTGCATCAGACGTCAAGTCATCATCACGTCACCACCGGGCGTATGACACCTGATGTCCTGTAGCGGTACTGCAGGCTGTCAGTGCATGGCGCCCATGGAGGAGTTGGCTATCTGGGCTCTCTTCGCCTGTGTGTTTTCCTGGTCCCTGCTTCCTCCTGGATGAGCGTCTGGTCACTAGTAAGTAGGCAGATGTATTTGTGACCTGTGGCTGTGTGACTGCCCCTAAAGAGTAAGGATTCGCGAGTCTACGGGGGTGGGGGGGAAGGGGCGCAATTTTTACATCCTCGCCCTGGGTGAAATTTAGCCTAGAAACTGCCCTGCTTCAAAGTCTGGGTCGTTTATTTTGGTTCCAAAAGCTGAAGCATTCAAGCCTTGAATATTCCAGTTGCTAATTATGAGGGGTTTCATGTTGTGTTTGGTTTTGTTTACCTTGTAATGAGCTGTTTATAGGGCAGTCAGTTTTCCACAGTCCATCCTTCAGCATAGTGTGTGTGGCAAGAAGCAGTTTCCTTAGTTCTTCTGCCATGTCAGTGCTCTGTGGTGTTATCTCAGTTGTAGGTCTTGTGGTGGCTGGGTTTCTCCTTTGTTGCCATCTCAGGGGATTCACATTTTGGTTTACAGAGCGATTTATGTTATGCCTTTTGGGGGTAGTCTGGCTTGGATTGGCTGGTACTACAACTGTCTGCGGTCTGGGTGTCAGGGGCCTGTTAACAGGCCCGGCCCGCTCATGAGGCGGGGTGAAACTTTTGCCTCAGGCGGCAAATTTCCAGGGGCGGCACCCGCCCATCCGTGGGTGCGGGGAGCCGGCCGCCAAGCTGGAGGGGTAGCTGGCAGGACGGGGGTGTTGGGCCTAGCAGCGGGGAGGGGGGTCGGACCCCCCCCCCCTCCCTCGCCTGGGTCCCCCGATCTGTGCTCCCCTCCAGCCTTAAATCGAAGCAGCCGCTATTTGTAAGAGGCACGGGCGGGGAGGACTCACCTCTTCCTCGTTCCAGCGTGCGCTCCACTGACGTCACTTCCTGCAATGCTGCAGGAAGTGACGTCAGTGGAGCGCACGCTGGGAAGAGGTGAGTCCTGAGTCCTCCCCGCCCGTGCCTCTTACAAATAGCGGCTGCTTCGATTTAAGGCTGGAGGGGAGCGCAGATCGGGGGACCCAGGCGAGGGAGGGGGGGATCCGACCCCCCTCCCCGCCGCTAGGCCCAATACCCCCGTCCTGCCAGCTACCCCTTCAGCTCGGCTGTCCCCCCAGAGCGCCCCCCCACGGCGGTGGCGGCAATTTTTTCAAAATTTGCCTCAGGCGGCAAAAAGTCTAGGGCCGGCCCTGCCTGTTAAGCACCAGGTCTTTAAACTCTTTTGCCAACAGGCTCACTCCTCGCTTATCGAGGTGTTTATTGTCATATAGATGCTGATCTGATATAGAGAAATGTTCTGCCAATTGTATGTTTGCTGATGGGCTGATTTTGGTAGTCAGCTGCTTATTTATATCCTTTTTATGTTCGTGTCATAATAAACAATCTTTAGGCTTCTTTCACACTCTGTCAGTTGCATTTTAATTATATTTCTGTGCTACGTTTGCATTGGCTTACGGTGTGGTATGGTGCACGTTTTGCATGTTTTGCATGTACTGCACAACATGTACATTTACATTGGGAATGAAGGGTATTTTGATGTCATTTTTGTCATAGTCAACAATCTTTAGCCTCCTTTCACACTGCAACATTTGCATTCTAATTATATTTCTAAGGTACATTGACATTGGCCTGTAGTATCGTGCACGTTTTGCATGTACTGCACAACATGCACTTTTACAGTGGGAGTGAAGCATATGTTTGATGTACTGTATGCTTCACACACTTTCTAATGCACAAGGCAGCTTTTCAGCATCGTCGTATTGCAAAGCAACATGTGTAGTGAAAGTAGCCTTAATGTTAAATTGAACCTGAAGCATTTTTAAAATAAAAAATGATACTCACCTAAGGAGAGGAAAGGCTCTGGGTCCAACAGAGCCTTCCCGTTCCCCTGATTCCAGCACTGTTTCCCGCCATAGCAGGCTCTGCCGGATGGGTTGGAGACTACTCTCTTCCGCTGCGGGAGGTTTCGGAAGACTTCAGGAGCCCGAGTGCTCCCAAACATGGGCGGCTCCATAGTGAGCATGCTCTCTTGCGCATGTGCAGTATGGATCCACCCGTCTTCAAGAGCACTCGGGCTCCCGGAGTATCCTAAAGCGCGAGATATGAGGTGACAGCACTGGGACGAGGGGACTGTGAGAGGAACAGTGATGTTCAATAGGACCCAGAACCTTCCCCCTCCTTAGGTATCTGATTTGTTTTTTTGTTTTTTTGTTTTTTTAAATGCTTCAGGTTTGCTTTAAAGAGAAACTCCAACCAAGAATTGAACTTTATCCCAATCAGTAGCTGATACCCCCTTTTACATGAGAAATCTATTCCTTTTCACAAACAGACCATCATGGGGCGCTGTATAGATGATATTGTGGTGAAACTCCTCCCACAAGAAACAAGAAAAGTAAGTACTTTTGGCAGTTTCCTGTCTGTGAACCTTGCTGCATTGTGGGAAATGGCTGTTTAACTGCCAAAAAAACATGCAGCAGCTACATCACCTGCCAACAGTAAAATTGTTCACTGGAGTTCCTCTTTCGAAGGAACGCCAGTGAACATTTTTACTGTTGGCAGGTGATGTAGCTGCTGCATGGTTTTTGGCAGTTGGAAACAGCTGTAAACAGCTATTTCCCACAATGCAGCAAGGTTCACAGACAGGAAACTGCCAAGAGTACGTACTTTTCTTCTTTCTTGTGGGAGGGGTTTCAGCACAAAATCAGCCATACAGCGCCCCCTGATGGTCTGTTTGTGAAAAGGAATAGATTTCTCAAGTAAAAGGGGGGTATCAGCTACTGATTGGGATAAAATTCAATTCTTGGTCGGAGTTTCTCTTTAAGTTTACACAGACAATCCACCATACGACTTCCCAATGGTCCTCAGCTTTTGTTTGAAGTTACCCAACCATGCAACCCAAAGCCATGAAGTCAAAACACATGAAGCTGAGTTCCGTGCTGTGCAGGCTCCTCCTCCTCCCACAACCCCACTGTCCTATGCCAGATACCCCCCTATCCTATCCCAGATACCCCACATCCCACATCCTTACCATGCCACTGCAAAGATCTGTCCCTTTGCAGACACCTATGCCAATGCTGGGGGTGTCGATTTTCAAAATCGCCCTAAAAACACTTGGGAATTGTAGGATGTCAAAAGCCAGCTCACATACATTGGCCAGGAATCAAACCCAGGCTTACCGCTTGGAAGGCAGCTATCCTCACAATTATACCACCAACACTACACACTACAATGCTACATGCTGAAGCCAGCCTAGCATGTACCATTGTGATATACCCAAGAGAAAAATTAGCTTACTTAGGGAATTGTAGGATGTCAAAAGCAGTGCTGCTCAGATACCACTTTTCACTATCTGGAACTAATTCGGATCCGGATACCCCTCTATCCGATCCGGGTTGGATATCTGGATCAAAACATTTTCAATCCGAATCTAGGTCGGATATCCGACCCTAGTATCCAGCCGGATTCGGATATCTGGAAATGTATGTGAGCTGGTTTTTGACATCGTACAATTCCCTGGAAGACAAAATCCTCCTCCGGAGGAGGAGGAGGAGGAGGAGGAGGAGGGAAGAAGAAGAAAAAGGACCAGGGCAACAGCCAACAGGTGCTATGGGCTACTAGAGATGTCGCGAACCTCCGATTTTCGGTTCGCGAACTTCCGCGAAAGGTTTGGTTCGCGGAAAAGTTCGCGAACCGCAATAGACTTCAATGGGGAGGCGAACTTTGAAAATTAGAAAAAATTATGCTGGCCACAAAAGTGATGGAAAAGATGTTTCAAGGGGTCTGGCGGAGTGGGATACATGCGAAAAGTCCCGGGGAAAAATCTGGATGTGACGCAAAGCAGCGTTTTAAGGGCAGAAATCACATTGAATGCTAAATTGCAGGCCTAACGTGCTTTAAAACATCTTGCATGTGTATACATCAATCAGGGAGTGTAATTAGAGTACTGCTTCACACTGACACACCAAACTCACTGTGTAACGCACCGCAAACAGCTGTTTGTGTAGTGACGGCCATGCTGGACTACTGCGCAACATGGCAAGATTGCTCTTCCTCACTCAGTGATGTCAGGCAATGTGTGACTTCCTTCTCAATTTTCCATGGCATTGTTAAAAAGCTTACGTTTTGTTTTTAAATTACATTTTCTACTTGCTGTGTACTTGTTCAGTACCGCTACAATGAGAATCCTGTGGAGGCGGGCAAGTCTGCCATTGTGACCCCGGGTAATGGCCGGGGAATGAGGGGTTTGAATCCGGTGTGGAGCCTGAGCAACGGCTACCACTACACATCCAAGGAGGGCAGCGGGCAGGCATGCACGCCCGCCCGCCCCGAGTTAGTAACCAAAAATAACAATACAGGAGGCGGACTTTCGAGGCCCTGCTGTGTATTTGAAATGAATGTACTTTAAATCCTTGAACGAGAACCAGTTATGGAGGGCAAAGATGACACCACATTCCTTTCACGAGAATCATATGGAGACGGGCAAGTCTGCCATTTGTGACCCCGGGTAATGGCCGGGGAATGAGGGATGGAATCCGGTGTGGAGCCTGAGAAACGGCTACCACTACACATCCAAGGAGGGCAGCAGGCAGGCATGCACGCCCGCCCCGAGGTAGTGACCAAAAATAACAATACAGGAGGCGGACTTTCGAGGCCCTGCTGTGTATTTGAAATGAATTAACTTTAAATCCTTTAACGGGAATCCGTTATGGAGGGCAAGTCTGCTATTGTCACCGCGGGGAATGAAGGTTGGATTCCGGCCCGAAGTTGGAGCCTGCTGAGACCCATGCTGTAGCTGCCCTGACCGTGCTTTGCAGACCAGGCATCTGTGGTCAGATGGACCCTTGAGCCAGCGGAAGACAAACCAAGTCGAAAGCATTTGCCAAGAATGTTTTACGGAGGGCAATTTTTGTTGGCATTTTTGTAAATTGTTTGAAAATGTAGATGGTTGTATTTTTAAATAGTTTGAAAGTTTAGATGGTTGTATTTTTAAATTGTTTGAAAGTTTAGATGGTTGTATGTTTAAATTGGTTGAAAGTTTAGATGGTTATATTTTTAAATTGTTTAAGTGTAGCCATTCTTCCTCCCCCCAGCCACGAACAATACCATGGGAACGTGGAGCAGCAGAAGCCCCCTGTGACGGCTGCCGCGGTTGTTCTCCGCGGCTTGTCTTTTGAGGGGTGCTGCTTTTCCTCAGGTGTTCTTGCCATAGCTGTTTGTGCCTTCTCTCCAGGTGCCTTCGTAAAGCACTTGTCCCTACGTGACAGTTGGCCTTTTCACGGCTCAATTTTTGCTGGCAGAGACACTAGATGGCTTTGCTCCGATCTGAGACACACACATTAAAACATTTCCAAACCGCTGAGCCCCCCTGGGGTGATGGCGCTATGGTGGCATCAGCAGCTGACGTTGAAGGGCATGTTGGCTGTCTGGCCATAGCTGGCGATACATGGCGCCGGACACTGCCCCCAGCTGTTTCTGAGTACGAGCTCCCTCTGCTTCTATCATGGAGTCGTCTCCTCCTACTCCTCTCTGACTCCTCCTCTGAACTGTCCCCCTGGTCATCTCCTTTACTGGGAACAAATGTGGTATCCGTATAATCGTCATCATAATCCTCCTGGCCAGCTGCACTTTCCTCAGACACCTCCTCAACTGCACCAACTTCAGGTGTTTCATCAGCCCCCTCCATACACGTTACGTCCATACTATCGCCACCTAACTCAGACGTAGGAGGTGGTGTACCTGCGCCTTCTTCTTGTTGTTGCAGTAGTGGCGGTGAATCGGTGATTTCACCACCACCACCACCAAATAACTCCTGCGAAGTGTCAAATGCAGCGGATGTGGTGCTTGTTGTAGCGCTGGTGGCTGCGGGAGATGAGGTGTTCTGTGTTAAATACTCAATCACCTCCTCATGATTTTGGGAAGTGATGGCACGTGCCTTCTTCTGAGCACTGTATTTTGGGGCAGGTCCGCACGAAATCACAGCAACACCACCTCGCACAGACCTGCCGGTGCCTGGTGGCCTTCCTCTGGGTCTGCCTCTACCTCTTCCTCTACCTGGTTTATCCATTTTGTCCATCTCGGGGGGATGCTAGGTATATGCAGTAAGCTGGGTTCACTGAACAGTAAAGGTACTAGGATGCAGTGAGGTGGGTTCACTCAACACAACAGGTAGTAGGATGCAGTGAGCTGGGTTCACTGAACAGTAAAGGTACTAGGATGCGGTGAGGTGGGTTCACTCAACACAACAGGTAGTAGGTATATGCAGTGAGCTGGGTTCACTCAACACTACAGGTAGTTATGTGCAGTGATGAGGTGGGTTAAGTAAACACAACAGGTAGTAGTAGGATGCAGGGAGCTGGGTTCACTCAACACAACAGGTAGTAGGTATATGCAGTGAGCTGGGTTCACTCAACACTACAGGTAGTTATGTGCAGTGATGAGGTGGGTTAAGTAAACACAACAGGTAGTAGTAGGATGCAGTGAGCTGGGTTCACTCAACACAACAGGTAGTAGGTATATGCAGTGAGCTGGGTTCACTCAACACTACAGGTAGTTATGTGCAGTGATGAGGTGGGTTAAGTAAACACAACAGGTATTAGGTGTATGCAGTGAGCTGGGTTCACTCAACACTACAGGTAGTTATGTGCAGTGATGAGGTGGGTTAAGTAAACACAACAGGTAGTAGTAGGATGCAGTGAGCTGGGTTCACTCAACACAACAGGTAGTAGGTATATGCAGTGAGCTGGGTTCACTCAACACTACAGGTAGTTATGTGCAGTGATGAGGTGGGTTAAGTAAACACAACAGGTAGTAGTAGGATGCAGTGAGCTGGGTTCACTCAACACAACAGGTAGTAGGTATATGCAGTGAGCTGGGTTCACTCAACACTACAGGTAGTTATGTGCAGTGATGAGGTGGGTTAAGTAAACACAACAGGTAGTAGTAGGATGCAGTGAGCTGGGTTCACTCAACACAACAGGTAGTAGGTATATGCAGTGAGCTGGGTTCACTCAACACTACAGGTAGTTATGTGCAGTGATGAGGTGGGTTAAGTAAACACAACAGGTAGTAGTAGGATGCAGTGAGCTGGGTTCACTCAACACAACAGGTAGTAGGTATATGCAGTGAGCTGGGTTCACTCAACACTACAGGTAGTTATGTGCAGTGATGAGGTGGGTTAAGTAAACACAACAGGTATTAGGTGTATGCAGTGAGCTGGGGTCACTCAACACTACACGTAGTTATGTGCAGTGATGAGGTGGGTTAAGTAAACACAACAGGTAGTAGTAGGATGCAGTGAGCTGGGTTCACTCAACACAACAGGTAGTAGGTATATGCAGTGAGCTGGGCTCACTCAACACTAAAGGTAGTTATGTGCAGTGATGAGGTGGGTTAAGTAAACACAACAGGTAGTAGTAGAATGCAGTGAGCTGGGTTCACTCAACACAACAGGTAGTAGGTATATGCAGTGAGCTAAGTTCACTCAACACTACAGGTAGTTATGTGCAGTGATGAGGTGGGTTAAGTAAACACAACAGGTAGTAGTAGGATGCAGTGAGCTGGGTTCACTCAACAACAGGTAGTAGGTGTATGCAGTGAGCTGGGTTCACTCAACACTACAGGTAGTTATGTGCAGTGATGAGGTGGGTTAAGTAAACACAACAGGTAGTAGTAGGATGCAGTGAGCTGGGTTCACTCAACACAACAGGTAGTAGGTATATGCAGTAAGCTGGGTTCACTCAACACTACAGGTAGTTATGTGCAGTGATGAGGTGGGTTAAGTAAACACAACAGGTATTAGGTGTATGCAGTGAGCTGGGTTCACTCAACACTACAGGTAGTTATATGCAGTGATGAGGTGGGTTAAGTAAACACAACAGGTAGTAGTAGGATGCAGTGAGCTGGGTTCACTCAACACAACAGGTAGTAGGTATATGCAGTGAGCTGGGTTTACTCAACACTACAGGTAGTTATGTGCAGTGATGAGGTGGGTTAAGTAAACACAACAGGTAGTAGTAGGATGCAGTGAGCTGGGTTCACTTAACACAACAGGTAGTAGGTATATGCAGTGAGCTGGGTTCACTCAACACTACAGGTAGTTATGTGCAGTGATGAGGTGGGTTAAGTAAACACAACAGGTATTAGGTGTATGCAGTGAGCTGGGTTCACTCAACACTACAGGTAGTTATGTGCAGTGATGAGGTGGGTTAAGTAAACACAACAGGTATTAGGTGTATGCAGTGAGCTGGGTTCACTCAACACAACAGGTAGTAGGTATATGCAGTGAGCTGGGTTCACTCAACACTACAGGTAGTTATGTGCAGTGATGAGGTGGGTTAAGTAAACACAACAGGTAGTAGTAGGATGCAGTGAGCTGGGTTCACTCAACACAACAGGTAGTAGGTATATGCAGTGAGCTGGGTTCACTCAACACTACAGGTAGTTATGTGCAGTGATGAGATGGGTTAAGTAAACACAACAGGTAGTAGTAGGATGCAGTGAGCTGGGTTCACTCAACACAACAGGTAGTAGGTATATGCAGTGAGCTGGGTTCACTCAACACTACAGGTAGTTATGTGCAGTGATGAGGTGGGTTAAGTAAACACAACAGGTAGTAGGTATATGCAGTGAGCTGGGTTCACTCAACACTACAGGTAGTTATGTGCAGTGATGAGGTGGGTTAAGTAAACACAACAGGTAGTAGTAGGATGCAGTGAGCTGGGTTCACTCAACACTACAGGTAGTTATGTGCAGTGATGAGATGGGTTAAGTAAACACAACAGGTACTGGGTATATGCAGTACTGGGTAGTACAATGTGCAGCTCCCTGTCACACACACAGGCAGTCAGTCACTGAATGTGCTGGGCTGCTGGCAGTGGCACACACACACTATCAATTAGCAAGGCTGTGCATGCAACAAAAGTGTCAGTTTGACACACAGTAAAAAAAAAAAAGTACAGGATGAGCTCTGACAAAAGCCAGGGTGCTATAAAGCAATAACAATCAGCCAGGAGCAAACTAAGCAGCCAAGAACCTAACTAATCTGTCCCTAGAAGAACAAGTCTGCAGCAGCTGTCCCTTTCCTCTCACTATCAGGCACACGAGTGACTGTAATGGCCGCCGGAGGCTGCCTTATATAAGGGGGGGTGGGGCTCCAGGGCTTACTGTAGCCTGAATGGCTACAATGTGCCTGCTGACTGTGATGCAGAGGGTCAAAGTTGACCCTCATAGTGCATTATGGGGCGAATCGAACTTCCGTAAAAGTTCGCCTGGCGCAGGCGAACGCAAACCACCAATGTTCGCCTGGAACCGTTCGCTACACCTCTACCAGTTAGCATAAACAAGGTTTCATTTGCGATTACTTAAATTTTTCTACCGGAATGCGGAATTCTGCGGAATTTCGTAAAATTCCGGTGGAAATGTCATAGCGACGGAATTTAGTGCTGGTGGAATCCGCGAATTCCGGCGGAATGGAATTTGCTTTTTCCGATCATCCCTACTTGGAACAGATTTTCAATAGATTTCAGAATTAAATCGATTGGAAATTGATCCAATACAATTCTATGGGCCATCAATATGCTGCCAGCAACAAATCTACCTAGATTTTCCATCCTGTCAGATAGATCAAATCGATCAAAATTGACCGAAATCGGCCGCAAATCGATCGAATGGGGAATTTGATAGAATCAATTTCTGATTGATCGATTCTATGGAATCGATCGATTGATAGATGGCTGAAATCGACCAGTTTATGGGCCCCTTTAGATTTACTTTTAAGTGACTTGTTGTATTCTTGGCTGCGTGCTACTTGCACAGAATAAACTACGTGACGTAGATAAGATAACATGACAACGGATACTTCCTGGTTCTTCTGAGCCAGCAGCATTTCTCACCCTTGTACTCGGGAGTGGCTGTCTGATGCTGGCTGCTCGCTTGTACAGAACTGCTGGAGGCTCCTCGACAAATTAAGAGGTAAACTATAATTTAAAGTTCTATTTTGTAACCGACTGCCGCATATTCACTTTCCAAGATAATGATATGTCTGCTTTACATATTTGTCTGTTCTAGAAGTTCTTTCAGGAATCTTGTGGTCGCAGATCAGCGTCTCAGGACAGTTTTTCCTAGAGCTGTTCAGTATTACAGTACAGCATTAGTAAAGATAATAATACAGAAAAAATATGTTTTAAATTGTAAGTGAAATTAGCAAAATTGAAGAAATAAAGGTGAAACTGAAAGTAAAAAGTTCCTCCATGATAACACTGAAGAAGGGATACTAGTGTTGTCCGGATCATGAACGATTCGGATCTTTGATCCGAATCTATTTTATGAGTCGATCATCCGAATCATCAAAATGAGTGATTCGGATCGCAAAAGGGGCGGGCCAGGAGCGACACGCCCCCTCTCAGCGGGCAGCGGGATCCTGGAAGCAGGGATCGCTCTGTTGGAAGGGAGGCAGCCTTGCAGGGAGACAGGTAGATGAGAGAGAGGGGACAAGGGTGCCACTGCCAGATATGTGTAGAGCACACATACTGGCTATAACGTGCTGCTCATTACAGGCTGGCTGTTCCGTAGTTGTGCACAGTGATCACATTGGAAGCTTTTGGCTCAGCACAGCTCAGTAACTTTGCAGACAGTGTGATTGAAAGGCAATATGATCCTCCTGCACTCAGCACTAAACAGCTGCACTTATCTTCTGGGAATGGTTTCTTTCACTGTGCGACCTTTTCTTTCAAAGTATACAGATGAACATATAGGTGAAATACATGTACAGCGTATGATTGCAGCTTGTGGGTATTGTGTGCAAGCAAACATTTCTGCTCTCTGCTTCCCTCCTCCCTTCTCTGTCCACTCCCTGCCCTCTGTCCATCTTCTCCCCTTCTCTGTGTGTCCATCCCCCTCCCCTTCTCATGTCCACAGCAGGGAAAGACCTGTCCTGCTATCCATTTCACCCCCGAATGCTTCGGTAGTAAAATGATCCGAGATTCGGATCAAAGATCCGGATCTCTTCAATGATCCGATTCGAATCATCCGGATCATTGAAAAGATCCGAACTTCCCATCTCTAAGGGATACACCCAATTACAGGAAGTCCCTTTCTATTGATTAATTACACTCATAGGGGAATCCTAGGAAATAGAAAAATCTTTTAAAATGACCTTGCAGCGAGAAGGATACGGAGGTCGCTACATATATTTCCTTTTGAACAATATCAGTTGCCCGGCTGTCCTGCTGATCTTTCTGACTTCAGCGGTGCCTGAATCACAATAATAATAGTTTCAATGTTAATGTTATGCATATTTATGCAGTTTGATATTAAACCAATCAAATCCAGTAACAGAGGATTGGATATGTGGTTGAGAGTGGTCAGATTCCAAGCTGTGTAAGTTTACTTAAAAATTAATGTACCACCCACTTGAAATTGTTAGCATGTCATCCTCTATCTCAAATTCTTAAAGGACCAATGTTGTGAAAAATTGTACCCTTTTAACCTATTGGGGACCGCCGCAGGTTGAATCAACGTCCGGCAGGTGGTGGTACCGTTCTGACCGGACATTGACTCAACGTCCGCGCTAAAGAACCGCTCCCGACGCAATCGTGCGCACCCGGAGGGGGAGATTAAGCTGTCATATGACAGCTGGCATCTCCCCTCAGTGATCAGCAGCCATCGCGTATGGCTGCTGATCACGTGATCACTACGATCGCCGTCGGATCGTAGTGATCACTTTGACAGCGGCGACGACAGGGGGGAAAAGAAGAGGATGCACTCACCTCCCTGCCGTTCCAGCGACGATCGGCGCCCCCCTCCGCTCTGGCCGGCATCTCCGCTCCATCTGACGTCAGCGCCGGGTCCCGGCTTGATGACGTCATCAATAATTTTTCAGGTCTTTTGCATGAACTGGTAATGGGTAGGTGTGTTCTATTTTAGAATTTTTAAATACAAATAAAAAAATTATATAATAAAAAGAGAGGTAATTGCTTATCTCTCCAGAAGATATAGACACCAGATAAACTGGGAAATTTTTTTTTTATTCAAAAAGCAATCTGGCAACATGTTTCACGGGTCATGGCCCGTTTCCTCAGGTCAATACAAAATGCCTTGATAGTATAGGGGATAGAGATAGATAGGGTATTAGAGGCGCTTACAATCTATCCCCTATGCTATCAAGGCATTTTGTTTTGAGGTGTCTACACTCTAACCCGTATGCTATCAAGGCATTTTGTATTGACCTGAAGAAGCGGGCCATGACCCGTGAAACGCGTTGTCAGATTGTTTTTTGAATAAAAATTTTTTTCAGTTGAACTGGTGTCTAGATGTTTTGGAGAGGTAAGCAATTACCTCTCGCTTTACTATATAAATTTTTATTTTTATTTAGAAATACTAAAATAGAACACACATTGGGGGCCTCCATCCTACCCATTACATACCTCCCATCTTTTTGAGACGAGAAAGAGGGACACTTAAGCCATGCCCCTGCCACACCCCTGATCACGCCACTGACACACCCCTAGCCATGCATACCATGAAGATTTCATAAGAAAAATATGTTGTTTTATAATTCAAACCACACTGGTCCTTTCTATCCTGGTTCATTTCCCTTCATATTAACATTTGTAAATTAGCAATATATATCAATTTATCAATTTAAAGGATGGGAATAAAGTTTAGAGTCAATCAAACACATTTTTAGTAGAGAAATATATATATTTACATAGAAAGAGGGACTAAGTCCTGAAAGAGGGACAAATGAGGAGGAAAGAGGGACAGAGGGACAGGGCTCACAAAGAGGGACTGTCCCTCCAAAAGAGGGACAGTTGGGGGCTATGCCATTAGCAGTCAGCCCTCCTTTGGAGGTAATAGCTTTGCAGTTTTTATGGAAAGTCTGTCCTACTACAGGAGAGCGACCATCCAGTATCCAGCAGGACCTGGAGCACAGAGCAGGGATGGTTAATTCCCTGCAGGCCTATACGGTCGTTGCAGGAACTGTAAGCCACCTTTTTGAGTACCGGTATATACAGTATTTATATGCGTTTACCCTAACTATACCTGACAATACTGCACCATTTGGCTCCCGGTCTCTCCCTACTTCTCACCTAGGTATTCTTGGCCCTTACAAAAATCACCAAAGAAAAAACCCTTTTGCATGAACTGATTGATTGCATGTGTGCAGCATTGTTAGATGGCTCCATCTTGCAAACCTTCCTGAAAAATGGATTCCTCAATTTGAAAATATTTTTATCTGACTTGTGTAGCCAGCTTGAGGCCTCTTGCACACTACATGCCATTTCAATTTGCAATTTGACACGATTTTACATGCGATTCTGATTTACGATTTTTAATCGGTACTGCATGCTGCATTTTTTCTGCTTTGTTCTTTTTGTTTTGATATCATCCAGGGTAAATTGGAATCACAAATCAGAACCGCAAATCGGAATCGCAAATCGGATTTGCAGTGTGCAGGGGGCCTTAAAGAGAATCTGTATTGTTAAAATCGCACAAAAGTAAACATACTAGTGCGTTAGGGGACATCTCCTATTACCCTCTGTCACAACTTCGATGCTCCTCGCCGCATTAAAAGTGGTTAAAAACCGTTTTAAAAAGTTTGTTTATAAACAAACAAAATGGCCACCAAAACAGGAAGTAGATTGATGTACAGCATGTCCACACATAGAAAATACATCCATACACAAGCAGGCTGTATACAGCCACCCTTTTGAATCTCAAGAGATCATTTGTGTGTTTCTTTCCCCCTGCAGCTATCTTCCACTGAAGTGTCAGGCTATTTCTTCCTGCTGAGTGCAGACAGCTGTGCCTGTATGTAATTCCTCAGTATGTGAAAGCCCAGCCAGCTCAGAGGAGGATTTATCCAGCTTGTAAAAGATAATAGAACAGAGAGAAGCTGCACTAATCTAAATATCACACAGGCAGTGTGCAGAGAGGGGCCTGGATGGGGGAGTTCATAGCAGAACCACAACACTGAAGAACTTGGCAGCCTTCCAGACACAGGCCTGACAAGTCTGACAAGAGAGAGATAAGTTGATTTATTACAGAGATGGTGATAGTAGAACGTGCTGCAGTAAGCCAGAACACATTAGAATAGCTTTTGGAACTTGTAGGATGATAAAAAACAGGATGCAATTTTTGTTATGGAGTCTCTTTAAGACAGATTAGCCATCCACACTCCACCCACACTGCACACATCCACAGACAATGCACTTTACTAAGACAGAGCAGCCACCCACAGACACTTAACCTAATGTGTGATAGTGCAAACACCAACACTGCACACACTGCACTTGCCTTAAAGAGAACCCGAGGTGGGGTTCTGACAATGAAATCCGTGATTTATGGGGGATCGCAGAGCACAGGAGGGGCTTAGGGGGGATCTGGATAGCAACAGAGACTGGGCAGTATAGGCAGACCCAGCCTCTGTATGCGGATTTCATTGTCAGAACCCCACCTTGGGTTCTCTTTAAGACAGTCAGCCACCCACAGACACTAAACCTAACCTGCAACAGTGCAAACACCCACACTGCACAAACTGCACTTGTCTTAAGACAGTGAGCCACCCACAGACATTAAACCTAACGTGTGACAGTGCAAACACCTACCTGCACACATTCGCACACAATGCACTTATCTTCAGACAGTGCAGCCAACCACACTGCAGTTATCTTTAAGCACTCTTACAGCGGCATGCGCACCAGCAGCTCTCTAGAGTGGGCCCACATGGCCATGTGCCAATCTTATAACCTGCAGCACTGGCACTGACAGCTGCAATAGGTCTTAAAGGATACCCGTGGCGGTGTGCAGATGCTTACCACACCTCCCAAGTAGCAGCGTTCCTCTCTGTTTCTCAGTAAAAGGACTCATTCTGTTATCTAGGTCAGCGTGGTCGGCGCTCTTTGACCCGGACATACCATGCTGCGCATGCGTAGTATGTTCGGTCGGCAGTCTTGTGATCTTGCTCCATGTGTGTGCACATAGAAGGAGATGAGGGGGAGCACAGTCACAAGGCTGCCAACTTGACATACTGCGTATATCCAGGTCAAGTGGCACAGACTGTGCCAACCTAGATAACGGTACAGGAGTCAGGACCTTTTACTGAGGACTGGAGAGGGACGCTGGCACTCAGGAGGTGCTGTAAGCATCTGCACACTTCACTCATATAGCGTCTTGGGTATTCTTTAAAAGTTACCAATCGGGCACTTGGTTGTCATAGCAGCCTATTGGCTGCTGAGTTGGTTGTCCCTTTTGATTGGTCCACATTACTATTTAGCAGTGTGCCTAACTTGTGCAACTTACCCGTGATAGCAGTTGGATCACAGTGTGCTACTGCTGGGTGTGTTTTAGATTGCCATTAAGTTACAGCCCTTGCTCAACCCTTTACCTACGTTTTTGCATTGTTGTCTGTCTCAACAGCTGCTTTGTCTGACTACTCCTTGCCTGATCCTTTTGACTATCGATTTGATTGCTTGACTCTCTGTGTATTTATTTATTTATTGTATTTACAGTATAAAGTGCCAACATATTACGCAGCGCTGCACAATAGATAAAAGGGTTAACATACAAGGTAGGACATACAGGAAACTCACAACAAAACAAGATCATGCAATGATTTGATAATACAGTATCATAGGTCAAAATAGAGATTGTTGTAGTCCACAAAAGGGGTGATTGTCAGTGAGATTGCATAATCAAGCTGGAAACACTAAGGGAGAGGGCCCTGCCAGAGGCTTACAATCTAAAGAGTGGGGGTGGAGACAATAGGTGCATCTGTTGAGAGGGTGTCTAACAGAACATATTATGGTGCTTGTGTAGGGGGGTATGCGAGCATGAAAGGGTGAGTCTTGAGAGCTTGTGGGAAGGTATTAAAGGTGGGGGCGGGTCTGGTGACTGGAGGGAGTGAGTTCCAGAGAGTAGGGGCAGCCCTGGTGAAGTCCTGCAATCGTGCATGTTTGTTTTTATTTGGTGGGGTGGCTTGTGAGCTGTGCAGTTCAGATTCAAAGGCAGAGATGATCTAATTAGACAGCAATACAAGTAGTGTGTAGCAATACAAGTAAATCACAACAAAGATAATGTTACCTTGATGTGGTGCTTATTTCTGCTGAATTACTGGTGAATTCAGGTAACTTCGTTTTTTCGCCCTTTGAAAGCTGCCCTTAGAAAGCGAACCTATTTGTCGGCGAACCTTTGGCGTGTTTCTGACCTCAAGTTTATCCACTCTCTGGATTGATAGTCATTAGAGATGGCCTAAACTGTTCGTTGGCGAGCAGTATTCTGCGAACATACGCTGTTCGCATTTGCGGCGAACATTTGGCATGTTCGATTTGCCCCCTATACATCATCATTGGGTTAACCTTTGACCCCTTACCTCACAGTGAGCAGACACATGGCAGCCAATCAGATAGCACCTCTTACTGGACCCCCACCCCCCTATCAAAATGCAGTTGCGGTGGCCATATTAGATTAATTCTCTGCTGGCTGCTGGCTGTTAGTGAGAGCAGGGTCAGACTTGCTGCAGATAGGGAGGGAAAGTATTAGCTAGGCCTGTGTTCTTGTTCCTCACTAGCTGTGAAAGCACCCCAAACCAGGGCCGGCTTTAGGGGGGGGCGAGAGGGGGCAGAGCCCCCTCAAACAGACTCGTTGCCCCCTCAAATCAGAGCCGCTCTCGCTCTGCCGCTGCGGCTGCTTCCTGGTCCATGGCGTGGAGCGCAGAACGGTCATGTGATCAGTCACATGACCGCTTCTTCCTCGGACGGCTCTCCGAGAGGAGTCTCTGCTGTGACGCAGGCAGTGGCGACATTAAGAGCCGCACCGCATAGAGGAGGAGTCGACTCTCTCAGAGAAAGAGGAATTCTCCTCCTCTGAGAGAGTCGACTCCTCCTCTATGCAGGGCGGCCTCTTAAGGTCCCGCTCCCGCCACTGTGCCTGCGTCAGAGCTGAGACTCCTCTCGAAGAGAGCAGAGTCAGCGCTCAAACTGAATAACTTGTTTCAGGCTCAGCCAGCATATTTGTCCGCCGGCCTTCTGCTACCCGCCGCCATCTGCCACCCGCCTCTCCAGACACTGGCTGTGGCAGTGTGCTGTGCCAATTGCATTGGCAAATTAATCAGAGTGCTGCAGGTCTGGTGTGCTGTGCCAGTTCAGTTGCCAGTGACCAGTCCAATAGTCAGCCTGGCTGGCAAATCAGATAATTGCCTCATTTAAGGCTGTCAGTCAATCAGTGTCACTGCCAGAGTGCACTGCAGCCTTGCTGGCAAATCAATAGTTCAGATTGCCTCATTTATTTTGTGTGCGTTCTTTGCCATCTGCTGCCGCCTCAGGCCCTCTGCACAGCACTGTAATTGTGCTAAAAATAAAAAACACGCAATATATCAGCATATTAGCATTTGAAGAAAATTATTTCTGTGTTACACCTGAGAACATTTTTTTCAATAATCTGCAGTGTGCAGAACTGTATTTGTGGTAAAAAAAAAAAAAACACGCAATATCAGTATATTAGCATTTGACGAAAAATATTTCTGTGTTTACACCTGAGAACATTTTTTTGATAATCTGCAGTGCGCAGAACTGTATTTGTGGTCAAAAACACCACGCAATATCAGTATATTAGCATTTGACGAAAAATATTTCTGTGTTACACCTGAGAACATTTTTTTGATAATCTGCAACTGTATTTGTGGTCAAAAACACCACGCAATATCAGTATATTAGCATTTGACGAAAAATATTTCTGTGTTTACACCTGAGAACATTTTTTTGATAATCTGCAGTGCGCAGAACTGTATTTGTGGTCAAAAACACCACGCAATATCAGTATATTAGCATTTGACGAAAAATATTTCTGTGTTACACCTGAGAACATTTTTTTGATAATCTGCAGTGCGCAGAACTGTATTTGTGGTCAAAAACACCACGCAATATCAGTATATTAGCATTTGACGTAAAATATTTCTGTGTTACACCTGAGAACATTTTTTTGATAATCTGCAACTGTATTTGTGGTAAAAAAAAACACGCAATATCAGTATATTAGCATTTGACGAAAAATATTTCTGTGTTACACCTGAGAACATTTTTTTGATAATCTGCAGTGCGCAGAACTGTATTTGTGGTCAAAAACACCACGCAATATCAGTATATTAGCATTTGACGAAAAATATTTCTGTGTTACACCTGAGAACATTTTTTTGATAATCTGCAGTGCGCAGAACTGTATTTGTGGTAAAAAAAAAAAACACGCAATATTCAGTATATTAGCATTTGACGAAAAATATTTCTGTGTTACACCTAAGAACATTTTTTCAATAAGCCAGCTTAATTTCCATTTCAGCTTTCAGCAACTCACAAAGAGAAAGTTACTTCGGCAATGCATCCATTTTTCAGAGCTTATAAAAAGAGTAGTACTGCTGCTACATGTACTACTAATAACAATAGTAGCAATGATACCACTGCTAGTAGAACAGGGACAGTCACAGCAATTACTACTACTTCAGTATCAGCAAGCACTGCTTCTTCTGGTCCTCCCTTCACATGTGCTGTACCAAAGCAGCCTGCTCAGTTTCAGATAATGGCCACACCCATTGACTTAAATATCAATGCACCATCTCAGCCAGTACTGGTTAGCTACCCAAAGCGTGCATTTGGTACAACATTAAGATCATTCAATCCTGTCTGGTACCGCACACGCCCATGGCTGGAATACTCTGTTGAGCGAGATGCCTGCTTTTGTTTCCCCTGTAGGAAATATGGCAGCGTTGTTAATGAGAGGGATGTTGTTTTTACTTTAACTGGTTTTAACAACTGGAAAACAGCCCTTGATCGAGACAAGGGGCTACAGAGGCACGTGTCCAGCCGTAATCATGTGCATGCGTCAAGTGTATGGACTCAGCACAAAAGTAGAGAGGCCACAGGGGGAACTGTTGACTCCATGTTGGTTGGCAAAACACAAATTGAAAAAAATCATTACTATGTTAAGAGTGTGGCCAGTGCTGTTAAGTTTCTCTGTGTGAATGAATTGGGGCTCCGTGGGACTGTAGAAACCTTGCGGCTGGATGAAGCAGGTAATGATGACATTGCTTCAGGTCTCTTTTTGAAATTAATGGAGTATACCTTAGAGAAGGACGAGAAGCTAGCAAGCATTGCTAAGGGTATCCCAAAGAATGCAAAATATACATCTAAGGATATCCAAAATGAAATTATTCAAACACTGGCAGACATGGTGCTCAAAGAGGTCAGAAAGAAATATGAAAATGCTGATTCTGCAGGGTTCTGCCTCAAAAGTGATGGGACCAGGGACAGGTGCAATGTGGAAAATTTGTCTGTGATGATTCGATTTGTCAGCAATTCTATGCCAGAGGAGCATCTTATTGGGTTGCTTGACATGCATCAACTTGATGCAGAGTACATCACCGCTGAGATATTAACACACCTTTCTGATGCTGGCTACAGTGCTGACAAAATACTTAGCCAATGTTATGATGGGGCGTCTGTGATGAGTGGGGTAAAAGGGGGTGTACAAGCTCTGCTCCAAAATAAGTTATCTAGATTAGAGTTGGGCCGAACCTCCGATTTTAGGTTCGCGAACCGGGTTCGCGAACTTTCGCGGAAGGTTCGGTTCGCGTTAAAGTTCGCGAACCGCAATAGACTTCAATGGGGATGCGAACTTTGAAAAAAAAAAAAATTATGCTGGCCACAAAAGTGATGGAAAAGATGTTTCAAGGGGTCTAACACCTGGAGGGGGGCATGGCGGAGTGGGATACACGCCAAAAGTCACCGGGAAAAATCTGGATTTGACGCAAAGCAGCGTTTTAAGGGCAGAAATCACATTGAATGCTAAATGACAGGCCTAAAGTGCTTTAAAACATCTTGCATGTGTATACATCAATCAGGGAGTGTAATTAAGGTACTGCTTCACACTGACACACCAAACTCCACTGAACAGAACAGGTATGCAGTGGCGGGTTCACTGAACAGAACAGGTATGCAGTGGCGGGTCCACTGAACAGGTATACAGTGGCGGGTCCACTGAACAGAACAGGTATGCAGTGGCGGGTTCACTAAACAGGTATACAGTGGCGGGTCCACTGAACAGAACAGGTATGCAGTGGTGGGTTCACAGAACAGGTATGCAGTGGCAGGATCAATGAACAGGTATGCAGTGGCAGGATCACTGAACAGGTATGCAGTGGCAGGATCAATGAACAGGTATGCAGTGGCAGGATCAATGAACAGGTATGCAGTGGCAGGATCAATGAACAGGTATGCAGTGGCAGGATCAATGAACAGGTATGCAGTGGCAGGATCAATGAACAGGTATGCAGTGGCAGGATCAATGAACAGGTATGCAGTGGCAGGATCACTGAACAGGTATGCAGTGGCAGGATCAATGAACAGGTATGCAGTGGCAGGATCAATGAACAGGTATGCAGTGGCAGGATCAATGAACAGGTATGCAGTGGCAGGATCAATGAACAGGTATGCAGTGGCAGGATCAATGAACAGGTATGCAGTGGCAGGATCAATGAACAGGTATGCAGTGGCAGGATCAATGAACAGGTATGCAGCCAGGGACAAGCTAAGGCTAACTAATCTTTCCCTATGAGAGACTGCAGTAGCTCGCCCTACTCTAACTAATGCAGGCACACGAGTGGCCACGGCCGCCGCTGCCTGCCTATATAAGGGGGGGTGGGGCTCCAGGGGCTAGTGTAGCCTAATTGGCTACACTGGGCCTGCTGACTGTGATGTAGAGGGTCAAAGTTGACCCTCAGTGCATTATGGGGCGAACCGCAATGGGGCGAACTTTTCCGCAATAAAGTTCGCGTGCGGTACCCGCACGCGAACCACCTAGGTTCGCGCGAACCAGGTTCGCCGGCGAACCGTTCGGCCCAACTCTAATCTAGATATGTTCCTTATATCCACTGCTACAACCACCAACTGCACCTAGTTGTTGTGCATGCCATGCAGAGTGAACCATGTGCAAAAAGATTTTTTGACCTTTCTAGTTCACTGTACAAGTTTTTCCAGCACCACCATGTGTCTGAAAAATATGATGCACCTCATCTTAGAAGGCTGCTTGAAATACGATGGACAAGCCACTATGAGGTGACAAGGTGCATTGTTGAAAATCGAGACCATATTCTCAGTATCCTATCTGAGATGACAGAGGATGATGATGCTGCAGTTGACCTGTGTACTGAGGCATCGGGTCTGCTATGTCAAATTAGGAGGCATCACTTCTTTGAGACTGGAGAGTTTCTAGTGCAGGTGCTGGATGTCTTGAAACCAGCAAATGCAATTCTACAGTCTCAGTCTGTGGATATGTGCAGTGCTTCTGAGGTTGTTTGTGCAGCACTGGAGTCCCTAAAAAACATTCGTAATCGTAAAGATGAGCATTGGGCAGAGTTACCTGAGGCGGCTGCTGGAGATGATTCACATCTTCCAAAGAGAAGGAGAACAATGAGCAAACACCTCAGTCAAAGTGTTGTGCTCTCAACTGTGGGCCATACAGATTCTGATAATCCTACCCTTAATCCCCATCAGTCTCTGAAAAGATCTCTGCTCAACATCCTTGACAGGGCCATTTCTGAAATGGAGACACGATTTTCACAGAGGAATGTTGACCTGATGAAAGCCATATCTTGTCTTGCACCCAAATCTAGTTCATTTTTAGATTCAACTCAGTTGCAGCCTCTAGCTATGCTGGCTGGCACAGTGGCAGACAACAATGCAAATCTGAAAAATGAAATCCTTGTGGCAAAACAGATGTTGCTCAAAAAAATTCCGAATGAAGCAGACCTGTCATCTGTGTGTAAATACCTGCAAGAGTACAAGGAAGCTTTCCCTGAATTACATAAATTGTATGTAACAGCCCTGGTAATTGGAGTATCTTCAGCAGCCTGTGAGAGTTCCTTCTCCACATTGTCAAGGGTTCTAACCCCCTATCGTCGCACCATGTCACACAAAAGAAAGCAGCATTTGGTGATCTTGGCCCATGAGAAGTCCATAACAAATAACTTGGACATGGATGAATTTGTGAAACTTTTTGCAAAGCGAAATAGGAGACTTTTGTTGTAGATTGGATTGGAGAGAAACCACCACTTGATCCACTTTAACCACTTTATCCACCGCTACAGTATCCACAGTCCTGGCCAAAAGTTTTGAGACTGTCAAAAATATTAGTTTTCACAAAGTTTGCTGCTAACTGCTTTTAGATCTTTGTTTCAGTTGTTCATGTGATGTACTGAAATATAATTAAAAGCACTTCATATGTTGCAAAGGCATTTAATGACAATTACATGAGATTTATGCAAAGACTCAGTATTTGCAGTGTTGGCCCTTCTTTTTCAGGACCTCTGCAATTCGACTAGGCATGCTCTCAATCAACTTCTGGGCCAAACCTGACTGATAGCAATCCATTCTTTCATATTCACTTCTTTGAGTTTCTCAGAATTAGTTGGTTTTTGTTTGTCCACCCACCTCTTGAGGAATGACCACAAGTTCTCAATGGGATTAAGATCTGGGGAGTTTCCAGGCCATGGACCCAAAATTTCAAAGTTTTGGTCCCCGAGCCACTTAGTTATCACTTTTGCCTTATGACACGGTGCTCTATGCTGGAAAATGCATTGTTCTTCACCAAACTGTTGTTGGATTGTTGGAAGAAATTGCTGTTGGAGGGTTTTTTGGTACCATTCTTTATTCATGGCTGTGTTTTTTGGCAAAATGATGGTAACGCTCACCTTTTCTTCTCCTGACAGGCCTTTTTCCAGATGCCCCAAACAATCGGAAAGAGGCTTCATTGGAGAACATGACTTTGCCCCAGTCCTCAGCAGTCCATTCACCATACTTTCTGCAGAAGATCAATCTGTCCCTGATGTTTTTTGGGAGAGAAGTTGCTTCTTTGCTGCCCTTCTTGACACTAGGCCATCTTCCAAAAGTCTTCGCCTCACTGTGTGTGCAGATACGCTCACACCTGCCTGCTGCCATTCCTGAGCAACCTCTGCACTGGTTGCACTCCGATCCCGCAGCTGAATCCTCTTTAGGAGACGATCCTGGTGCTTGCTGGACTTTCTTGGACGCCCTGAAGCCTTCTTAACAGGAAATGCACCTCTCTCCTTGAAGTTCTTGATCCTATAAATTGTTGATTTAGGTACAATCTTAGAAGCCACAATATCCTTGCCTGTGAAGCCATTTTTATGCAACGCAATGATGGCTGCATGCACTTCTTTGCTGGTCACCATGGTTAACAATGGAAGATCAATGATTTCAAGCATCACCCTCCGTTTAACATGTCAAGTCTGCCATTCTAACCTCTAAACACTCTTTATAACATTCAGGAGTATATGCAAATTGCTATTATAAAAATGTAGGCACCAACTTTTCTAGTTTCCAATATTTTTGACAGTCTCAAAACTTTGGCCAGGACTGTATGTCCTCTGTAACTTCACCTAACCCACAAGGACGTACATATAGGTTGTAAGGAATTCAGTGTCTGTCAGGCAGCGGAATGCCGGGATCCGGGGTGCATCCCCTGCTTCCGGGTCTCAGCGTGCTGCTGATGTCAGTGGAATGCAGGAGGTTTCTAAAAGCACATTGGATAGGCGGAAGACGCGCTCTCAGTACGCGCTCCGCAGATGTAAGCAGTGACACTGTGGTACTTGCTGACGGAGTGTGTCAGCTGGTAACAGCTCTGCAATTGGTTGTTTTCGATTCTACTTTCTGTTGATTGTTTAGTCCTGTTATTTAATCTCGGTGATCGCCCCCAGTTATCGCCCATGATAGCATTAGCTTTGGCTTGTTGCTGGGTAACGCTCACCATTGTATTGATTCCTGTTGCCGACCCTTCCCTTGTACCTTGACTACGCTTAGCTTGCCGCCTGGACTGACTTTTGCCTGATTAACGGATCTGCCTTAACGCTGCCTGGACTGACTTTGGCTTAGAGTGTCCAGAGCTAACGTGTGAAATCTCCTTAGCTCTGGACACTCTAAGCTTCACTAACCTGGAACACCTGTCTAGAGTCTCTACAAACAACTTGATCTATTCATCTGGAAAGCCTCAACCTCTAAGACCTCAGATGACTGTCATTACATATATACATATACAGTATGTAATCTGACAGCATTTCACCAAAAATACATGTAATCTGGCAGAGGTTCCTTGCAAGACAATTCTGGGCACAGTGGTAATATATGTATATGTAATGACAGTCATTGAAGGTTTGTCCAAACTTTTGGTCTGTGCTGTAAATTTTTGGGGGATACACTACAGCAGAGCTCAAACTTCCCCGGCAGACCTTTAACACCACTGTAAGGTCATGACATGTATATTTGGCCCCACCCATGACCACGCCCATGGTCTGTTGCATGACCACGCCCATTTTTCGGCGCGCCGCGCTACGCGCCGCGCTACGCGCGGCGCAGGGTTTTTTCGTGCCCCCTGCAAATTTCTGTCTGCCCCCTCATATGTGCCTGTCTAGAGCCGGCCCTGCCCCAAACAGTCCTTTTGAGGGCTAGCACATCGGTCTCCTGTGTTTTTTGTGTGTGACACTCCACAGCCCACTGACACCCAGAGCTGTGTGCACTACTGCTGTTGCCTCATTAAGTTACAGGCACACAACCATTGCAGTGCATTATTATTTCACTGTATTCTGATAGTACTATTGTATTTCTCTGTGTGAGACACTCCACAGCCCACTGACACTTAGAGCTGTGCATAATGTGATTCCTGTCCTTAAGGATTAAAACCCGACTTTGTGTCAACTCCGTAATTTTGGTAGGACTTTTGGTATGGATTCCCCTCTGGCATTCCACAGTCCAAATTTTCCATCACTTTTGTGGGCAGAAACAGTCTTTGTAGGTTTTAAAATTCGCCTACCCATTGAAGTCTGTGGCGGTTCTCCAGATTTTGAAGGTTCGCGTTCACCACTCGCGAAAGCAAAATTCTATGTTCGGACATCTCTAATAGTCATCAGACCTCCATGTACTGCACAAGACACAGAACATTTATATTACTTTTTTCTCCTGGCGAACTCAAAGCAGCAGAGCTGCAGCCACTAGAGCGCCCTCAGTAGGCAGTAGCAGCATTAGGGAGTCTTGCACAAGGTCTCCTCACTGAATAGGTGCTGGATTACTGGCAGAACTCCTGCTTTCCCTGTCTCTCCATGCCCGTAGGTCATATCACCAAATAGACTGCGCACCTTCATTCAGTGGGGCACCACAAGACCGCAGATATGAGGCATGAGTGCTATTACATGAGGATGATTACAGTGTCACTTCTGTCTGGGAACTTCCGTGAATCGGTATCTGGCTGAGCCCAACAACCTTTGCAAAGGTGGGCAACCTAGGAGCCTCCTAACCTATAAAATATGAAGACTATATGGAAATGATTCATTCTTGGATTACAGTAAGGTCAACTGTTCCTGGTAAAAGCAGCTGTTTGGAGGTAATCATCAGATAAGATCAGTTTCTCTTCAGCTCTGGAGTTAGGTGCGAAAACTGCCTTGAACTACTGACTCCTAGAGACACTTGGTCTGTGAAGTGGAACTTATGTGGAATTTTGTCAATTTAGGGGAAGATGGTTGAGTTGTTGTCATATGTATAACCCTGGACTCTGTGACCTTTCCACCTGCTTGAGTTCCATCTAGTGGGGTTATGGTGGTACCTTGGCCTTCTCTTTTTCAGTCCTTATACCTTGCGCAGTAAAGGCCTGGGACAACACATAAAGTCTCCCGAGGCTGAGCAGGAATGCGCCACATAGGGTGTACACTGCGGTGGAGATAGGGGCATAGGGGCTGAATAGAAGGTAGAGGATCTGCCAGGCTTTACAGTGGTGTCCATATAGAGCGATACGCCACTGTGAAAATGTCACTCCTCCCTTAGCATAGTATGTACAGTATAAGCATTGCATGACCGTAACCACCAAAACCAGCTTTTCAAGCACAGCCACTGAATGAGAGAGAGGTGAGAGCGGAGGAAAAGGAATATGGTGTTAATGATCACAACCATTCAAAGCACAATAACACAGAGATTGAAGGACACTTGGGGACCCATGTGTCCCCCTCAGGCTCAGGGGGCCTGGTGCAGTTGCAGCCTCTGCATCCTCTGTCACTCACTATGTCTCTGAATAATAGTAATAATGGCACGCAGCTGGCAGATGTTTGTTAGCTAACTGGGCCATTTTAGCAGACATTTCTCTGCAGAGCTAAATGAAATTGTGGCTTTTTATAAAAGAAGGTATTTTTGATTATTCAGCTTCAAGTGAGCAACTGTGGTTTCCCACAATGCATCACTCCTGAATATGAAATGTATCTCTTTATGCCCCAGCTAGCAAGGCTGCCCATCTATAACCGCTGGTGTATAGCAAGCCTATAGCTTATACACATTACAGAGCCACACCAACCCCACATGCAAACGGCCCGTTTTTGACTTTCTGGTCCTCCTCATTGCATCGCAGGGATTAAAGTGAACCTCCGGACTAAAAATCGACTCAGCAGCACTGAAAAGGTTTGGTGTTTCTTTAACAGTTTCACAGCATCAGAACTTTGTTTCTCTTATACAAGCCTCAATTTTAGCTGCACAGAAGAAAACTGCCCGGGCTTTTTTCTCCTGATGCTGTGCAAAGCATGATGGGATTTCTGATTTTGTTGTTCTCGTTCTGCTGTTTTGGTGCAATTTTTTTTTTTTGACATTTTGAATTTGACATTTGAAGCCTAGCGTGTGCAGCTGGGAGGGGTTATCAGGACACAGGACAGTTGGAACTGTGTCTCCTGCTCCTTGTCACCTCCTTTCAACCAAAAAGATGGCTGCCCCCATGACAAAGATGGCAGCCCCCATGACAAAGATGGCAGCCCCCATGAATCACAAACCTTTGCCTGCTCTTTTAAAACAGGGTGGGTAAGAGATTATATTACCTATCTATTATAATTAACATAACTAATGTAACTTGATGACAGTATGTTTGTTTAGGCTGAAGTTCCCCTTTAATAAGGCTCTATGGGATAGGGCTTGGACCATTACTAATGAATACCCAAGCAGCTCATGGTGACCCAGAACCACCTGGAAAGTATAAGGGCTAAAAGAGACCAAAATGCTCTCCATTAAAAAGCAACGGTAAATGTAATTTTTTGCCTTTTTAAAACAGACGGTATTTGAGATACCGTATTTTTTCGGAATATAAAACACACTTTTTCTCCCTCAAAACTTGGGGAGAGAAATGTAGATGCATCTTATATTCCAAACATATGGAATTTTGTTATGTAAAGGGCTCAGGGAAGCTACGGGTATACTATACCTGCTCCTGCCACCGCAATCTTCTCCCCCTGGCTCCAGGTTCTGCAGCCTTAGTGATCCACTCCCCCTTCTCTAGGTTCTGCAGCCTTCGCAATCCTCTCCTCCTGCAGTGCACTCCTCTTCTGATGCAGCAGTAGGCAGAGACACTGGCTGCGTACCGCTGCACAGAACCGCTGGGGTCCTCCACAACACTGCCATCTTACAAGCTGATACTAGCTGCTAGGATCAGTGTGTATAAAGGCAGTGGCCTGGAGGACCCGTGCAGTTCTGCACAGCAGTAGGTGGCCAGTGCCTACCGCTGCAACAGAAGAGGAGTGCACTGCAGGAGGAGAGGATCACGAAGGCTGCAGAACCTGGAGCCGGGAGGAGTGGATTGCGAAGGCTGCAGAACCTGGAGCCAGGGGGAGTGGATTGCGAAGGCTGCAGAACCTGGAGCCAGGGGGGGGAGGATCGTGAAGGCTGCAGAACCTGGAGCCAGGGGGAGTGGATCCCGAAGGCTGCAGAACCTGGAGCCAGGGGGAGTGGATTGCAAAGGCCGGAGAACCTAGAGCCGGGGGAGTGGATTGCGAAGGCTGCAGAACCTGGAGCCAGGGGGAGTGGATTGCGAAGGCTGCAGAACCTGGAGCCAGGGGGAAAGGATCGTGAAGGCTGCAGAACCTGGAGCCAGGGGGAGTGGATCATGAAGGCTGCAGAACCTGGAGCCAGGGGGAGAGGATCGCGAAGGCTGCAGAACCTGGAGCCAGGGGGAGTGGATCGCGAAGGCTGCAGAACCTTGAGCCAGGGGGAGAGGATCGCAAAGGTTGCAGAACCTGGAGCCAGGGGGAGTGGATTGCAAAGGCTGCAGAACTTAGAGACAGGGGGAGTGGATCGCAAAGGGTGCAGAACCTGGAGCCAGGGGGAGTGAATTGCGAAGGCTGCAGAACCTGGAGCCAGGGGGAGTGGATTGCGAAGGCTGCAGAACCTGGAGCCAGGGGGAGAGGATCGTGAAGGCTGCAGAACCTAGAGCCAGGGGGAGTGGATCGCAAAGGCTGCAGAACCTGGAGCCAGGGGGAGAGGATCGCAAAGGTTGGAGAACCTGGAGCCAGGGGGAGAGGGTCGTGAAGGCTGCAGAACCTGGAGCCAGGGGGAGAGGGTCGTGAAGGCTGCAGAACCTTGAGCCAGGGGGAGAGGGTCGTGAAGGCTGCAGAACCTTGAGCCAGGGGAAATGGATCATGAAGGCTGCAGAACCTGGAGCCACGGGGAGTGAATCATGAAGGCTACAGAACCTGGCGCCAGGGGGAGAGGATCACGAATGCTGCAGAGCCTAAAGCCAGGGGGAAAGGATTGCGGCAGCAGGAGCAGGTATAGTATGAAATTGTACTGTAGTGTAGTTCAGGGCAGTGAATTGTAGTTCAGCTAATTGTAGGGTAGTTTAGTGAAGTGTAATGTCAATCTAGTTTAAGTGTATTGTAGTGTATTGCTGTATAGCTTAGTTGGTAGTGCAGAAAGTTTTAGTGTAGTGTAGTGTGTTACGTAATTGGTAGGTGCAACAGGGATTAGTGCAGTGTAGCTGGGAAGTGTAGTGTAGATAGAGTAGCGTAGAGGCAGTTTTTTGGGGGGTAAAAGATCCATAAGATGACCCTGCACTCTAGACACCCCTAGGTTTAGTTAATTTCATTTTTCCTGATTTGTGCACTCTAAACCTAGGTGTGTCTTATACGCCGCAGCATTCTGAAAAATACCGTAATTCAGCTTTAAGTTAGCAACTGTTGTTCCCCATGACTTATCACTCCCGAATATGCACTTAATGCTGAATTATCAAAATACCACACACTGATGAGGACCAGAAGGAAGCCCTAGGTATGTACTGTATAAAGCTTTTTTTGTTACTGGTCTCAGGTACACTTTAAAGCAGTTTCGAGATGAAAAACTAACTATAACAAGTAACTTGTCTATATATGTTATCTAAAGTTTAGATAGTTTACACAGCATATCTAGCTGCAAACAGCTTCAGTAGTATATGATTATTTCTTCCTGTGATACAATGACAGCAGCCATGTTCTGTTTGTCACAGGCTGAGGGCTGGAGATGCTATCAGCTTGCCTGTGTGTAAATTCAGTCCCCTCTCCTCCACCCTCCTCCCCCCTGCCTCTGAAATCAATGGCTAGTAACCTCCTCCTCCTGCCCAGACTGAGTTCCCATAAGCCCTTGCTACAGTGCCAAGGCACAAAAGGAGCTGTGGGCAAGGCTTGTTTAGTTTATAGGGAATTAGAATATTAAAACAAAACAAAAAAAAGTATTTGGCTTGAGGAATGCCCTATAAACTATATGTAAGGAACACAATTATGCATTGAGTAAAAGTTTATCTCGGATCCACTTTAACGATGAATATCTTTAATGCTGAATTCTGTTCTATAGAGCGCTGTTTGGTCTCTTTTAACCCATTGTACTTTCCTGGTGGTTCTGGGTCCCCATAAACTGGGTATTCCATATTTCTCTGTAGAATCATCAAGCAAGGCTGTAAACAGTTGGTTTTCTGTAGGTTCTTATCAGCCAATCATCTACACTCTAAAGTATCATATCAATGGTTGGTGAACCTTCACCCCATCGTCTTGTGGTCCTCCCCCTCCTCATGTAATCTATTGTCTGCTAATATTCAGTGTCAGAAGGTGATATTCCCAAATAAGTGATTCCAAGGTGCCTGAAAAAGATAAAAAATGCAAATAAGGGCTAATTTAATAAAATATGGATTTGAATTTGTTTTATTCACTTGTTTTAATTTCTATTCATTCAAGATTTTTAATACTATATCAAATGTAAATCATTGTATATAGTATCTGTTTACCAAATTAAATTTGTATCAATGTGTTTTTATATTGCGTATCTTCTGTGCTGAATTATAGGCACTTGACTTTGGCCTGATGAAGTGGGGTGTGGAACCCACAAAACTTGTTGCCTAGTGCAAATTAAGTTTTCTTGTACCACATTGGTGTGGTTTTTGAGGTAAGCCACCCACAGTTTATATTCTGATATTTTAGCATTTAGATAATTTTAATCTTCTGGAAGTCTCTTATCCTCTGGTTACGTTTACACCTTACTGTTTGTACCCTGCTTTATGACATGTCTTTGTGTTCTATCTGTGCCACCCTCTGTCCCCCTTGCGCCATGTTGTGACTCCGTGAATCTACCAACAACTAGCTTGTCGGTAGACTAACAGGAGAAGGGACATCCTTTGCACTAGAGGCACTCCTGCAAAATGCTCCTCTGGCATTTGGAATGCCCTTTCCCTGCCTCTCCACGCCCCTTCCCTGCCCCTCTGTGTCTCTGTGCCCCTGCACTGCCTCGCCCCGCCCATCCACCACCTCCCCCCCCCCTTCCCCTCCAGTCAGTGCCCTGTGCTCTTGGAGAAGCACAGAATGCTTCTGCAGTATCGTGACTCCAGGGTCGTGACCGTTTTCTTTTTCTTTAAAAACCAAATTAAGGCAGATCTTCATGTAGGAGCGGTGGGGAGTGGTGGCAATGGATGCTACCTGATCTGGATTAATGCCGGCTTGGGTTCTCTTTAAGAGATTGAAACATCAGGGTCACTACACTGGGATAACAAAGTTGGGGGCATTTATCTGACTCCTGTAGATCCTCTGTTACACCTTGTTACTGGTCTTCCTTATAAGGACAGCTCTTGTTTGTTCTTTCAGCAGCAAAAAAACTTTCTGCTTCGGTGTGACTTTTGCACTGGTTTGAAGTTCACCATGTTCTGGCAATAAAGCTGTAAAGCTGTAAAGATAAGAAACACTTTACATCCCTTTACATCTTACAAGAGTGTTTTGATGGTTGAAGTCACACATGGTCTATGACTATGACTTCTAGCAAGAAAGTTTATATTGTGGTTACCTTGAGATTTTACATGATTTCCTGCATAACCATATCATATATAATAAAACCCCTTTGTGCCTGCAACCTCCTGTGTCCCTGTGTCTGTGCGTTTGGGCCAGCATGCATGCGCGCCACCTGGGCGGAGTTGGGACAGCAAAAGGGTAGGTGCAGGGAGGCGGGTGGCTGGGCGCGCATCAGGAGCGTGGCCATGCTGCGCACATCTTGGGAGAGCGGCTGTTCACACGTGTGGAGATGTGGCGGCATGAGTAAGGTGGGAGGAGGGGGTGAGGGTGTCGCGGCCGAGCCCTTGCACCTGTTTTTAAACAGGTGGGCTTATTTTTAGTATATATATATATATATATATATATATATATATATATATATATATAGTATATAGGCTGAATATTATGCTGGTTGTGGGTGTTAATATAAGATACCAGGGTTTGAATCCAGGACTGAGCTGGTATCTGAGCTGTAAGGAATCCTTAGACCAGGCCTGTATTTACATCACAGGAGCCTATAGTCACAGATGTCCTGGCAACCAAGATTTTGCCCTCCATGAACTTACAAACCCCCACAGACCTGCCGCACCACAAGTGCGCACTGCGTGCTGGGTGACCCAGCTGTCACTTCTCCCTTTGTTCCCTTGACCCTCATAGGAAGATACAGGTGCCCCTTAGTATTAGGTAGCCAGAGTAATACTAAGTAGTTAGTGGTGCCCCAAGCTGAAGGGAGATCTGGTCACTGGAATGCCGAGACCTGGGTGGGTAACCTCTCATTTACGCTCTTCTTGGGTCTCTGCATAAGAAAGAATGGAGGGAGACTGTCTGGGAAGGGAGTGAGCTGCCTTTCCATCATCAAGCGCCTGTACGCATGTGCCTTTAGTGCATAATGATAAATCCAGCCCTGCCTTAGACATAACTCCTTAGCAATCCCCGATGGTCTACTGAGTGCATAGTAGTGGCTGTCAGTGATGACGAAAATACCAGTATTTTTTTCCCATTAATTTTCGCAGAAATGTTAAATACGATTTTCAAGCAAAAATTCCATCAAAAAAATTGTTTTGTTATTTATTAGATTTTTCAGTAAAAAATATACATTTTTCAAGATTTTGCAATAAAATTGTCTTGGTAAAAATATAGTTTCTCTGCATTGTCGCACATTTCACGATTTTTCGCAGCAAAAATATAGATTTTGTTTTGCGGTAAAAATACACGACTATTTGTTTCTTGAAATCATAAATAGCATTTTCGATTCGAAAATTACTTTGTCGAAAATTATCAAGAAACACTGGTGGCTGCAGTTCTCCAGTGCTTTGAGCCCAGCAAGGGAAAAAATTACAAAAAATGTTAGAATTTAATTTTACTAACTATGTTTTAAAAATAGTCATAAAAAAAAAAAAAACTGATGGCGAGGATGTTAGAGGAAGCCCACGGAAACCCAAGAGGAAACCCAAGCAGACACGGGAGAAGATACAAGATACAAAAAAAAAAAAAAAAAAAATAGTCATCTTACATAAGCTGGTCATGACCCTGCAGCGTTTACTTGTAACCTAACCCCTAACACCAAACCCCCCTTGCCCTAAGCTAACCTTTGCTAATGGTTGAAAACTAAACAGGTTCTAAATACATAACAAGCCAATGCTAGAAAATTAACTGTTAGCTGGAATGATGCTATTTATTAAAGTGAATGCGAGGAGAAAATACACTGATGAGAAAAACAAGTTATATTTATCCCCCAACTTCAAAAAATTACTTTTTTTAGATATCCCATAATTTGTTTTATATTTAAATATTTACAAAGTAGGTTAAATGTTTTACGGTGTCTAATCAGTGTGAGCCTATTAGGTGTCCCAGAGTTAGAAAAAGGTGAATAGTTCATCTATTTTATCTCTCCATGCCCTAAGAAGTTGTATTTTGCCAGGAAAACTTTTATGGATGTAATCTGCTTATCAGTGATGTTTATTATATTCCCGACAAGGTACCTACAAGACAGAAGCTGTCACTTCCATGCCTAGAAATTAACTCAGCAAACTAAAACAAGTAAAACAGCCTGGTTATGAATATGTTTTTACTGTAAGCACACATGTTTACATATCGCCTCAGGTACACTTTAAATATCGGTCACAGATATAAACAAAGCTTAACATAACATGAACCTCAAAAATAACATAACAGAAATAATATCAACAACATCCATTGTACAGCGTAATAACATCAAATGTTAACATCAGTATTTTCATAACCTGTGTCCCCTTTGCTAGTGGCTCAACTTGGGCCCCCCCATAAAATCATAACCCAGGGCAGCATAAAACCATTAACTCCCAGCTGCAACCACGTGTTTCGCGGGCCCCTTGGGCTTTCAAACCACCTACCAGTTACCATCTTCCTCAGCCAATGGCCCAAAACCTTACCATTGACGGCCACACAACCAAATCACAAAGTTTCTAATCGAAGACCTTGGCGCATCCAACTTGTTAACCCCTTAATTCTGTAGTATACATCACCACTAGCAAAGGGACACCACCAAGCTGTGACAACCTGCAAATAAAGGAACAAACAATCATGACAACATCAACCCAAATCACGTGCCATCAACCTCTGCTGCTCCCGTACTATAACAAGAAATGCCATAACTCTACTTAGCCAGTATAGTTTGACCCCACTTCCCATATATACAGTATATATACATGAAACATGATGAGATGGTGACATGAAACATGATGAAATAGGCCTGTGTATGTACAGTTCCTAGCACACAAATAACTAGGCTGTGTTCCTTTTTTTCTTTCTCTGCCTGAAAGAGTTAAATATCAAGTATGTAAGTGACAGTTTCTGTCCGGGTCGGGACCAGGTTGGACTGGGTCAGACTATAGCATAACCCTCACTGATAAGTAATTACAGCCATAAAATACTTTCCTGTCAGTAAATGGCTTCCTGGAACAAGAAAGAGATAAAATGGGTCAATAATTCATATATTTTAGATCTGACATACTTCAATAAAGGTGTCATTAAGCAGAGAAAATGAAACAGTAAACACTTAAAAACTAGATTTAAATATAAATTTAAATATAAAATAAAACTGTGAGATATCTAAAAAAGTTATTTTTAGGAGAACAAGGATAGATTGTTTTTAACATCCGTTTATTTTCACCTCATATGTCCTTTAAACTGGTCAATCTTAACCCCCTAGTCCACTTAACCCCTTAACAGGCAAGTTCCAGGAACTCGCCAGGGTCATAGTGCTGCTGTGTTTAAAAGACAGCGCACCTCTTTTTCAGTAGTTTAGGAATTTGGTAGTAGAGATGTCACGAACATAGAAGTTTCTGTTCTGGCAAACACAAACTTCCAAAAATTGTTTGCCAATAGGCGATTCTGGCGAATTGCCATAGACTTCATTGGGCAGGCAAATTTTAACCTCCCTGGCAGTCTATTGGGAACCGCCAGGGGGCAGCGCAACACTATTTTTTTATTTTTTTTTTATATTATGTAGCGAGCCTAGGGCTCGCTACATGATAGCCGCTGTACGGCGGCATCCCCCTGCCTGCTTCGATCAGGAAATTTCCTGAAGGGCTTCCCCCGTCGCCATGGCCATGGCGACGGGGCGGGATGACGTCCCCTGACGTCATGGACGTTGTGATGTCTAAGGGAGTCCCGATCCACCCCTCAGCGCTGCCTGGCACTGATTGGCCAGGCAGCGCACAGGGTCTGGGGAGGGAGTGGCGCGGCGAGACGAACAGCAGCGATCGAGCGCGGAGCGGCGGCGATCGGAATGCACACGCAGCTAGCAAAGTGCTAGCTGCGTGTTGCAAAAAAAAAAGTAAGTAAATCGGCCCAGCAGGGCCTGAGAAATCCTCCTGCGCGGCATAGCCCGAGCTCAGCTCGGGCTTACCGCCAGGGAGGTTAAAACCTACAAAGACTGTTTCTGGCCACAAAAGTGATGAAAAAGTTGTTCCAAGTGGTCTAACAGTGGTCTGGAGGGGGGGGGGGGGGCATGCCAGAGGGAGGTCCATGCCAAAAGTCCCACCAAATATTGTTGATGCAGTCGTGTTTAAATCTCTAAAGGGTAGGAATCACATTATGCACAGCGCCGGGTGTCAGTTGGCTGTGGAGTGTCTCACACAGAGAAATGCAATAGTACTATCAGAATACAGTGAAATAATAATGCACAGGAGTGATTCTGTGCCTGCAACTTAATGAAGCAACAGCAGTAGTGTGCACACAGCTCTGGGCGTCAGTGGGGTGTGGAGTGTCACACACACAAAAACACAGGAGACCGATGTGCTAGCCCTCAATAGGGCTGTTTAAAGTGCTTTCACTACAAGCGAGGAACAAGAACACAGGTGTCATAAGACGACAGCCTGACCGCATTCAGCAAGCGGAACGCGGAGGTTTGTCCGCGTCCGCATCAGCGGCACCATCCACCGCAGGGTCGCATGCGGAATGCGGAGAAACGTCCGCATCAGCAGTGCGATCCACCGTTCGGTCACAGGCCTCTCGGCGTACTTTACGTTGAGGCTGTGGTACGGTTCTTCCCTCACAGGCCTCAGGGCCTGTCACACACCAAAGCTATCCTCAATCCAGTCTGGACCCCGTAGGGGCTGCGCGCGTGTGCAATAGAGCCTTTTATACTCTTAGAAGGAGAGTCAGCTGACCTCAGTAAGGTCCTTGAGCTGTGCTGTGATTGGCTGATTGGCTGGGCGGGCTGTTGGAGCCCAGCACAGTATAAAAGCAGGCATTCTGTCAGTTGCAGGTTGTCTGCAGTAAGCGTTACTTTGTGATAGCCCTCAGACCTTAGCTAGATCCGAGAGAGACAGTCCTAGCTGGAGCAAGGCTCCTGTCTCTCATCAGTCAGTCTTTGTTGGTTTCCTGATTATTGTATATCTGTATGTGACCTGATCTCTTTTAGGGCCCTTTTCCACTAGCAATCGCTAGCGTTCACGCTGAACGCTAGCGATTGCTGAATCGAAAAGCTAAAAATTTACCGGCGATTTCCCGACGTTTGCGGCCGCGATTTTGCTATGCTATGCACTGCATAGCAAAATCGCGGCAAAAGTCGCTCCGCGGCGCGATCGCGATCAAGTAAAAACCGAATCGCGGTAGTGGAAATTACCTACCGCGATTCCTATGTTAAAAAGCAAACCGTAGCGATTTTAAAATCACTAGCGGTTTGCGGTTTTGCGATTAAGCAGTCGCAAACGCCCTAGTGGAAAAGGGCCCTTATAGTCAGCCAGTCAGTTGATCTTATAGTCAGCCAGATAGCGATCTGACAGTCAGTACCATCGTGGGTCAAGTGCGGCTTGCCGTAACTAGCCCACAACAGTCAGATTTGTTACTTTCTTGATCTGCGACATATATTGGTTTTTGGCCAATATATTCGCATGCACTATTGTTATCTGTGCCTTTTCCTCCTGTTGCCGAACCTCTGCTTGTCTATTTTCTACGAGTTCGGCTTTCTGACTTTGTACCTCCACCTATCTGATTTCCGTTACTGACCTTGGCTAGATTTCTGACTCTGCCCTTTGTTTCACGATTTGGTACCTCGCAGCCAGCTGGTTACCGAACCGTTTCCTTCTGACTTTGCTCCCTTAAGTGGTTCTCCCACTAAAGGGTTTATTCTGCTGAAACCCTCCTTGCGGAGGTCTCAGTGGTTCCCCAGTATATCCTTGCTGCTGGGGAACGCGATTCTAGCGTTACATCATCTAGTCGCAGAATCGCACACACTGCGTTCTCTTTTAGAGGTAGCCAGTCCTCTTAAAGATATCAGTGTGGTGGGTTTTCCACTGTCGTTATACCCGGTATCCAGAGTTACGTATAAATATCTGCATTATTGGTGATTCCGCAGATCACCACATAATCGGATATATCAGCATTGTTGGTGATACTGCGGGTCACCAGTAATCTGAATACTCTGAGTGTGCACCAAACACCACACATTGTTACAACAGGCCTAGCTAATGCTTTCCCTACCTATCTGCAGCAAGTCTGACCATGCTCTAGCAAACAGTCAGCAACCAGCAGAGAATTAATCCAATGTGGCCACCACTCCTGCTTTTTGATAGGGGGGTGGGGGGTCCAGGAAGGGTTGCTAGCTGATTGGCTGCCATGTGTCTGCTGACTGTGAGGTAAGGGGTCAAAGTTTAGCTCAATGACGATGTATGGGGCGAATCGAACACGCAAAATGTTCGCAATTTGCAAAAATGCAAACAACCGATGTTCGCAGAATACTGTTCACCCGCGAACAGTACGGGCCAACTTTATTGGGTAGCAGAGGTCACAGAACGCCTTCAGTCATCAGTATTGTTACAAATGTGCTCATCAGTCACACCTCTCACAGCTCAACTCTACGCAAAGATTTTCCAGTGTTCTACAGTATGTACCATCCATCAGAGAGCAGGGTTACAAATAATTAAATTGCTTTCCACCACATTTCTAGACAGGGAAATGACCTGAAGCTACTTTTGTTCAACCATCTGAACTATGCAAAAACAGAGTACCATATATTCCGGCGTATAAGGCGACTGGGCGTATAAAACGACCCCCCAACTTTGCCACTTAAAATATAGAGTTTGAAGTATACTCGCCGTATAAAGACCACCCCTCTTTTACACCCTTTAAACACCCTCTGCACTTAACATGATACACCCTTGTAAACACCCTCGACACTTCAAAATGACACATACTGGCAATGCTGTTATCCCTACACATTAGCTATTACACATACCGGTGCTGGAGCCATTGGGGAAAGAAAAATCCGTTTACAGTCAACGTTTCCTGCACAAGCATTAGCATTATGCCAGCAGCCGCTTGCGTGAGTAGCAGAGCAGCTTCCTGATTTTGTGTCACATGACTTGTGCGCTCCAACGCAATTACCGCTGACTGGTGCGCTCCAGCGCAAGTGCGCGAAGTGAGTGCCTCCTCCGGCAATCTACATCCTGAATGCATACGTCACCAGCGTGCGCATCATCGGTCATGTGATCCCCGAACCAGGAAGCTACTGTGTTACCCGTGCGAGCGGCTGCTCGCATGATGTTAATGGTGCAGGAAGCTTTGGCTAAAGGATTTTTTCATGTGCAACCTCCCCCCGCTGCTGCACCAATAGGTAGGCAATCGATCGGCTAATTCCGTATTCCAGCATTCATCAGTTTGGAGTGCCACCCGGCGTATAAGACAACCCCTGACTTTTCAGAAGATTTTAAGGTGTTACAAAGTCGTCTTATACGCTGGAATATACGGTACTTCTAAACAGTGATGATCGTAATCAGCTTATTACAATTATGTAGAATTTCACATAAATTTTCACATTTACGCTTTAAATTCAAGTGATTTCGTATAGTGATTTGTAATTTAGCATAATTTTCGTGTAATTTCGTGCCGACTTTAGCAGTGAATAGCAAAGCCCCCCATACATGGAAGTGACAGTTTAAAAACCCTTTTTCTTTGCATATTTAAAATCAATTTTCTCAAAAACTGCAATGTCTTTCTGAATGTGAGAATCTGCTCAGCTGCCTGTGCAGACAGGCAGCGTTTTGACCACTGTTCACGTCTGCATTCTGCAGGTCTCTTTAAGAGAGACCTTCTGTCAGTTGTGCAGCTTGTGTTGCTGAGGAATTTGCATACATTAGTCATGCAAATCCCTTACCTGCCTTCTTTTGATGACTGACACTATAAAAGCATTCTGCTCCCAGAATGCTTTGCTGGACATTTCCCTTTCATGGTCTGTTCCTGATGGACACTCCTGGAGTGTCAGCCATTCCCGTTTGTTAAAGTTATCTTCGTGTAATTCGTGGGAATGCACTAGGCAGTTTCCCTAGTGCAGGTAGGATTGAATTATCTGTTTTGCCTGTTCCGTCTGTCTTGTGTTTGGATCGCACAAGCCCTAGCGTTAGCGGCTGTGGATCCTTCTGATTGAGTCTGGAGTGTAGGTTGGAACAGCGGTTGTTTCTGCCTACCTCATCTGTTTTGTCTGCCGTGTGTTTGGATCGCACTCGCCCTAGCGCTAGTGCTGTGGATCCTTCTGTTCTGTCTCCTGGGATCGCGCTAGCCACTTTTCGCTAGCGCTGTGGATCCTTCTGTTCTGTCTCCTGGGATCGCGCTAGCCACTTTTCGCTAGCGCTGTGGATCCTTCTGTTCTGTCTCCTGGGATCGCGCTAGCCACTTTCCGCTAGTGCTGTGGATCCTTCTGTTCTGCTACTCTGTACCTGGGTCGCACTAGCCACTTTCGCTAGTGCTGTGGATCCTATCTCTCACTTGTCCCTGTTTTCGTGTGTCTGTCTTGTCTGATACGAACGCTTGCTGTAGGCTCGGTGAGGTAACCATTAAGCAAGCGCTCGCGTTCTCTGTTTCGTGTTTGTCTGTCTTTGGTTAGTTAGGCGTGCTTGTCTCTGTTGTGCGTAACACGCGGAGACCGCGCACGAACGCGTGCACTGTTGCGAATGAGTGCGGTGTTCGCGTTCAGCTAGCGTTTGTTATTTTCCTTATCTTTCTCTTTGTATGATTTTCTGTGCCTTTGCTACCCTTGTGCGCTGTCCTGCTCTGTCTTGTGTCTCTATCGGCAATCACCAATTTTGCGATTGCGTTCCCACTTTGTTTCCGCTGTTGTGTGTTCACTGTCGATGGGTGGCGGCTAGTTTGGTGCACATACATACATCCTGTCCCTGTGCTTTTTCTCTTTAAGGGCTCTTCAGCCCCGTTTATCGGGTTCTGTACAATTCCCATCTGACATCTGTGGCTGTGCAGCGGCGGTGTTCGCCTGCACTCCGCAGCGCCATCTGCCGGTGGGAATTGCCCTCTGTGGGTGCATAGCACCTAGCCTGGGTTTCCCAAAATTATACGCTGGTGGAGGGTTTTCGTTGTGTTTTTTACTTGTACCCACTATTCTCCTTAACATATGTAGCAATTTTGGTAGCCATAGCATGCATGGGGGCTGTACTATATCAGCAATCGAGTCAGCACCATCCAGTAGTAATAAAGCTCTTTATTGATAAAACGACATAGCAAGCGTTACAGCAACAGCAGCGCTGTTTCGGTCCGCAGACCTTTCTCAAGCTGTATCAGGCATTGTTATACCATCTAACACCTCTACTACGTTTATATAGCTCCCTCCCAACGTGAACACCAATCACAGGCAGAGTCCTTCAGCCAATAGAACTTGCACAGTGGTCAAACGGACCACATAGAGAACTGCCAAACTTAATATGCAAAAATTAAGGCATCCCATAATATGCAGCATACGTTACTCCCCCCTACTGAGCGGACCAGAGTGAAAACCGCTCATCTATATGCAAATGTATGTGCATACTACTTACCAGCCGCCCTCAGCGAGATCTGTTCGGCGTGTGAATTCAACCAAGTCGCTTCCTGTATCAAAGGACGTCATCATGACGTCCAGTCACATGTGTTGGCGTCTCCAGGGGGTGTCAACTAGACACTCTCAGTTCCCATGGTGACTCCCAGCGCCCGTATCCGGCTATTAAACAAGTGTAGCCGGCCAAGCCACTTCCTGCATCCACGGACGTCACCATGACGTCCAATCACATGTGTCAGCGTCATCAGGGGGCGTCTACCAGACGCTCTCAGTTCCCATAGTAACTTACAGCGCCTGTGTCCGGCTAATTACCTGGCACACTGCGCATCACGTTGAAAGATAAGATGGATAAATATAGGAAGAGTGTTGAAGACACCAAAAGATCCAAATACCACCGTGATTTGTCTGACTATTCCAATGGTTACGTTTATGTGTGGCAGAAGGAAGGGTTCAGCGTCAAAAGGAGAGGACGCATCCCACTTCCCAGACGCGGCAAAATGCCCCGACAACCTACTGGTGGCAATGCATCCTCATCGGATTTTTTACCCTCGTCGAGGGACTCCTCCCCGGCTCCAATAAGAGACCAAGAAGAGGAGGAAAGAGGTACCAGCAAAAAAAGCAAAAACAGATCCGACAACGCCATGACAAACAAAATGAATCTAAGACAGAAAACACAACGGAACAACAATTAGTGGTGAATTTATCCCAGTATGTGTTAACGGAAGATGAAAAACGAGTATTGAACCATGGACTAGGCTTTTGTCCCACTATAGGTCCTGATTTTTTCAAAGTAGATCTTGATTTATGCCGTTTTTTTAGAAATATCGAGTTAAAGCAATATTTTGCTTCACTGCCCCCTTGGCCAGTAACTAAGGAAATTAGAGAGGAACAGGAACTTACTCTGAGGCCTTTAGGGTTGCGCAATAAAAGTGTGTTCAATCCACCAAGTCATCCTGTGATTGACACTTATATCTCTAGAGTTAATATGGAGTTACATAATCTGGAGCTGGAATACAATAAAAGGAACTTCCATGTTACACCAAATTTAACCAGTGGAGAACGTACGGCAATTAAAAATTTACAGGACAACAAATTAATCGTAGTGAGACCAGCAGACAAAGGAGGAGCGGTTGTAGTTTTAGACGCAGATTATTATAGGCAAGAGATTTTACAACAATTGGCACAAGAAGCAGTCTATAGGAGAGTCGAAGTTGACCCTCTGTTTAGGATCCAGAGATTAATTAAATCACTGGTGGATGAGGCTGTAGAAAAAGAAGTTATTGATCAGGATTGTGCAAGTTTTTTGGTAAAGGACAATCCGAGGACTCCAATATTATATACCTTGCCTAAGATTCACAAAAGTCTCACGGCTCCTCCTGGAAGACCTATTGTTTCAGGGGTGGACTCTGTATTTGTCCCAATAGCTCAGTTTATTGACAAATTGCTTCAGCCAATGGTTCAATGTATAGATTCTTATTTGAGGGACACGAATATGTTTATTGACAAATTAAACAATTTAACAGCAATTTCTAGCGAGTCTTTGCTGGTGACATTGGATGTAGAAAGCCTCTACACCTCCATCCCACATGATGGGGGTGTAGAGGCTGTTGAATGGTACCTCATGACCCGATCAGATTTGTCTACTCCTCAAAGGAGATTTGTGGTTTCATTGCTTCGTATTAACCTTCAAGAGAATTATTTCCTATTTGAGGGCCAATTTTATGTACAGTGTAGAGGGACAGCTATGGGGTCGAATGTGGCTCCGTCCTACGCAAATTTGTTTATGGGTCAATTTGAAGAGGCCTTTGTGTATAATAGTGTACTTTTCCGCCAGCATGCCAAATGCTGGTGGAGGTACATTGATGACGTGTTTTGCGTGTGGGCGGGGCCACATTCGACCCTGGAGGATTTTATTGAGGAATTGAGGGGACGATGTCCTTCCATTGTTTTGACTGCACATGTGGCAACTGATGAGGTGCCGTTTCTTGATACTTTGGTGTACAGGTCAGGTGACAGATTTCTCACGGACCTGTACACCAAACCGACAGATAGAAACTCTATTTTGGAATATGGGAGCTTTCATCCCAAACATATTAGGGATAATATCCCTAGTGGGCAAATTGATAGAGTGGAAAGACTGGTGGTAGATCCTCAGAGGCGGAGTGAAAGAGTAGAACAGATGAGGAGTAAATTTAAAAGAAGGGGTTACCCAGAAGAGATATGTAAAAAGAGACAGAAATCTGGTAATAGAAAAATGGGTGGTCCTAGAATTCCATTAGTTACCACATACAATAGTTGGAGTGATCAAATTGGTAGGGTAGTTAGGAAACATTGGAAATTATTGCAGGATGCTTTCCCACATATAGAGGAGTTTAGACAGCCTCCCCTATTATCTTTCAGACGTCCACCAACTATTAGAGATAAGGTTGTACAAACTTATGAACAACCTCGAGAGAAAAGTGCAAGAAATGGCACCTTTCCGTGTTTACGGTGTCACATGTGCAGTTTGATTTCTAAGGGAGACTGCTTTACTCATCCCTCTAGTGGACGGAAATTCTATATAAAAGGGTATTACAATTGCGATTCAACTTATGTTGTGTATTTGTTAAAGTGTCCGTGTGGACTGGGGTATGTAGGAAAAACAACCCAGCCACTAAAGGACAGAATTGCTTCACATAAAAGTGCGATTCGAGGGGGGGATGAGGAACAGGCAGTCTCTAAACATTTTAAGGAGCATGGTCATTCGGTCACTCAATTGAGAGTGCAAGTAATTGACCATGTACCTAGGCATCCCAGGAGAGGTGATAGACATAAGTCATTACTTATCAGAGAAGCAGGATGGATCCGCAAATTGGGGACAGTGGGGAGGGGGGGCCTCAACAAGGATTATGACCTTTTGCCATGTATTTAATGAGGATGAGTCTTATATAGTATTCTCTAATGTGTGGGGAGTGGTCTGATATGTTAATATTGTATTTACTGTTGTATATAATTCAGTGGCGGACACAGCCAGCAGTGGGCCCCTGTGCAAAATTGTAATTGTGGGCCCCCTATGACCTGCGGCGCGCGTAGCGCGCCGCGGCAAAATATGGGCGTGGCTACAACCTGCGGCGCGCGAAGCGCGCCGCGGCAAAAATTAGTGGACAGAACCTGCGGCGCGTAGCGCCGCGGCAAAAAAATGGGCGTGGCAATGACCGGATGAGGGCGGAGCTAACTGTAACTTAAAGCGAACCCGGGGTGAGGGTTTATTTCCTTTTAAACAATACTAGTTGCCTGGCGGCCCTGCTGATCTATTTGGCTGCAGTAATAAACTGAATTACACCAGCAACAAGCATGCAGCTAATCTTCTCAGTTCTGACAATATTGTCAGAAACCCCTGACCTGCTGCATGCTTGTTCAGGGTCTATGGTTGAAAGAATAAGAGGCAGAGGACCAGCACGGCAGCCAGGCAACTGGTATTGCTTAAAAGGAGAGAAATATGGCAGCCTCAATATTATTCTCACCTCAGGTTCCCTTGAAAAGTGCAACGCAAAGACAGTGGGCCCAAGTTTTGGTGACCCTTTCCCCAGAAAATTCACATAATTGTGCAGGTTTTCTCAAGAAAATACACATATATGCCCAGAAAATACGTGCAATCATGTCGGCAGATATGCCCAGAAAATACGTGCAATCATGTCGGCAGATATGCCCAGAAAATATGTGCAATCAAGTCGGCAGATATGCCCAGAAAATACGTGCAATCAAGTCGGCAGATATGCCCAGAAAATACGTGCAAACAAGTCGGCAGATATGCCCAGAAAATACGTGCAAACAAGTCGGCAGATATGCCCAGAAAATACATGCAATCAAGTCGGCAGATATGCCCAGAAAATACGTGCAAACAAGTCGGCAGATATGCCCAGAAAATACGTGCAATCATGTCGGCAGATATGCCCAGAAAATACATGCAATCATGTCGGCAGATTTGCGAAGAAAATACATGCAATCATGTGGCAGACCTGCCCAGAACATACACCTGCTAATATAAATAAAACAAAAACATTTACTCACCTGCAGCAGCAGACCTCCTGTCCCAGCCTCCATCCGGCGCGCAGCTCCCATGGGTGGTTGGGTGGATAGGTAGCCTAGTGGGTGGGTGAGTGGGTGGGTGGGTTGGTAGCCTGGTTGAGTGGGTGGGTAGGTAGCCTGGTGGGTGGGTGGGTAGGTAGCCGGGTGGGTAGGTAGCCTGGTGGGTGGGTGGGTAACTAGCCCGGTAGGTAGGTAGGTAGCCCGGTGGGTGGGTAGGTAGGTAGCCTGGTGGGTGCGTGGGTAGCCGGGTGGGTGGGTAGGTAGCCTGGTGGGTGGGCTGGTAACTAGCCCGGTAGGTAGCCGGGTGGGTGGTTAGGTAGGTAGCCGGGTGGGTGGTTAGGTAGGAAGCCTGGTGGGTGGGTAGCCGGGTGGGTGGGTAGGTAGGTAGCCGGGTGGGTGGTTAGGTAGGTAGCCGGGTGGGTAGGTAGGAAGCCTGGTGGGTGGGTAGGTAGCCGGGTGGGTAGGTAGGTAGCCGGGTGGGTAGGTAGGAAGCCTGGTGGGTGGGTAGGTAGCCTGGTGGGTGGGTAGGTAGGTAGCCTGGTGGGTGGGTAGGTAGCCTGGTGGGTAGGTAGGTAGCCGGGTGGGTAGGTAGGAAGCCTGGTGGGTGGGTAGGTAGCCTGGTGGGTGGGTAGGTAGGTAGCCTGGTGGGTGGGTAGGTAACCTGGTGGGTGGGTTGGTAACTAGCCCGGTAGGTAGCCGGGTGGGTGGTTAGGTAGGTAGCCAGGTGGGTGGTTAGGTAGGTAGCCGGGTGGGTGGTTAGGTAGGTAGCCGGGTAGCCGGGTGGGTGGGTAGGTAGCCTGGTGGGTGGGTTGGTAACTAGCCCGGTAGGTAGCCGGGTGGGTGGTTAGGTAGGTAGCCGGGTGGGTGGTTAGGTAGGTAGCCGGGTAGGTAGGTAGGTAGCCGGGTGGGTAGGTAGCCGGGTGGGTAGGTAGCCGGGTGGGTGGTCAGGTAGTTGAGTGGGTGGTTAGGTAGGAAGCCTGGTGGGTGGGTAGGTAGCCGGGTGGGTGGTTAGGTAGTTGGGTGGGTGGTTAGGTAGGAAGCCTGGTGGGTGGGTAGGTAGCCGGGTGGGTGGTTAGGTAGTCGGGTGGGTAGGTAGGTAGCCGGGTGGGTAGGTAGCCGGGTGGGTAGCTATCCGGGTGGGGGGCCCGACTCCTATCCTCCCTCCCTCCCTTCCTTCCTCACCTCGGGGGGCCCCCTCCCGATATGCGCGGCGGGAGAGTGAGCGGCAAATGCAGGAAGTCTTCAGGGCTCTCCAGGCATCCGCTAGAGGCCCAGCCGCTGAGTCTCCAATATGTCTCCAACTGGAGACATATTGGAGACCAAGCGGCTGGGCCTCTAGCGGATGCCTGGAGAGCCCTTCCTGCATTTGCCGCTCGCTCGCTCTCCCGCCGCGCATATCGGGAGGGGGCCCCCGAGGTGAGGGAGGGAGGGAGGATAGGAGTCGGGGGGCCCCCGGGAATAAAATAATAATAAAAAAAAAAAATATTAAAAAAAAAAAAGTACTTAATGCCATGGGCCCCTGAAGAAAACGGAACTTCAGGGGCCCTCGTGCGGCGGCACGGCCTGCACGGCCGTATGTCCGCCCCTGATATAATTTTCTAATTTCTTTTCTTCTCTTTTTTTAATTTTTTCTTTTTTTCCCTTTTTTTCTTCAGATCTAACCACAAGGCATTGTCCTTATAAGCCAAAGTAGCGTTTTCACACTGCCTTTGATCTGTTTTAGAAGTCCAGAAGTCTATGGCGAGATCCTGTTGGTGAGTGTTAAGTGTATATTATCTGATCAGAGAGATCGGATGGTATACAGATGCGCAGTGTGCCAGGTAATTAGCCGGACACAGGCGCTGTAAGTTACTATGGGAACTGAGAGCGTCTGGTAGACGCCCCCTGATGACGCTGACACATGTGATTGGACGTCATGGTGACGTCCGTGGATGCAGGAAGTGGCTTGGCCGGCTACACTTGTTTAATAGCCGGATACGGGCGCTGGGAGTCACCATGGGAACTGAGAGCGTCTAGTTGACGCCCCCTGGAGACGCCAACACATGTGACTGGACGTCATGATGACGTCCTTTGATACAGGAAGCGACTTGGTTGAATTCACACGCCGAACAGATCTCGCTGAGGGCGGCTGGTAAGTAGTATGCGCATACATTTGCATATAGATGAGCGGTTTTCACTCTGGTCCGCTCAGTAGGGGGGAGTAACGTATGCTGCATATTATGGGATGCCTTAATTTTTGCATATTAAGTTTGGCAGTTCTCTATGTGGTCCGTTTGACCACTGTGCAAGTTCTATTGGCTGAAGGACTCTGCCTGTGATTGGTGTTCACGTTGGGAGGGAGCTATATAAACGTAGTAGAGGTGTTAGATGGTATAACAATGCCTGATACAGCTTGAGAAAGGTCTGCGGACCGAAACAGCGCTGCTGTTGCTGTAACGCTTGCTATGTCGTTTTATCAATAAAGAGCTTTATTACTACTGGATGGTGCTGACTCGATTGCTGATACAGGACGTTGGAGTGTCGGAGTATGCAGAGACACTGCGGGTCTTAGCACATCCTCCTGCTTTTCCTCCCATGGGTGCTTGCTTCACACTGCTTTATTTTTGGGGGCTGTACTATTAAATGCTAAATTTGGCACAAATTTTCACGCAATTTCACAAAAAATTACGTGAAATTTTGAAATATTGCTATCACATACAAAATTAATTACGATTTTCCCTGAAATGTCACATTACGATTTCCATGCGTAATTGCGAATTTCTATGCGAAATTTCAACCCACCACTGTTTCTAAAGTTGCACCCAGAGGCGGGGTGAATGCTGTGTATCGGTCAGTCAATGATTTTATGACCTCATTGAGCCAATTAGAGGCCTCTCAGCCTAAGCCCTGGCACCCAATCACAGAAAGGAACACTGGCCAGCCCCCCTGTATAATAAGGAGGGCTGCTATGATGAGACAGATCATCCTGGCTTGCTGAATGCACACTGAGAGACATGCTCCAGTGCTGGTGGCCTACAAAGGGCTGTACACAGTTATAAACCTAAAGCTGTTCATTGATTAACTTCTTCACTACTCTATAGTTAAATTGTTAATTAGCTTGATTGATGTCTCATAGTGTGACAGTTAGAGTGTGTGCTGCAGTGCTGCTGGGCCACGGGCTGTACACAGTGATAAGCTGTTCAGTGATTAACCCCTTCACTATCACTACACTATAGTTAAATCGTTAGCTTGATTGATGTCATAGTGTGACATTTAGAGTGTTTGCTGCAGTGCTGCTGCAGCGCTATGTGTCTGTGTGTGTGCTGTGCACACACCAGACCGGCTGCTGTCTCCCACGTGCAAAGTGCCACGTGCAAACATGTGCAAAGTGCAAAGTGCCATGTGCAAAAACGTGCAAAGTGCAACGTGCAAAGTGTTAAGTGCCACATGCAAACACATGCAAAGTGCCACGTGCAAAAACATGCAAAGTGCAAAGTGCCACGTGCAAAGTGCCAGGTGCAAAGTGCCATGTGCAAAGTGCCAGGTGCATTTGGCACTTTGCATGTGGCACTTTGCACATGTTTGCATGTGGCACTTTGCACATGTTTGCACGTGGCACTTTGTACTTTGCACGTGTTTGCACGTGGCACTTTGCACGTGTTTGCACGTGGCACTTTGCACGTGGCACTTTGCACACATTTGCGCATGGCACTTTGCACTTGGCACTTTGCATGTGGCACTTTGCATTTTGCACGTGTTTTGCACTTTGCACTTGGCACGTGGTACTTTGCACTTTGCACGTGTTTGCACGTGGCACTTTGCACTTTGCACATGGCACTTTGCATTTTGCACGTGTTTTGCACTTTGCACTTGGCACTTTGCACGTGGCACTTTGCACTTAGCACTTTGCACTTTGCATGTGTTTGCATGTGGTACTTTGCCTGTGTTTGCACATGGCACTTTGCACGTGTTTTGCACTTTACACGTGTTTGCACATGGTACTTTGCACTTTGGACGTGTTTGCATGTGGCACTTTGCACGTAGCACTTTGCACTTTGCATGTGTTTGCACGTGGTACTTTACCTGTGTTTGCACGTGGTACTTTGCCTGTGTTTGCACATGGCACTTTGCACGTGTTTTGCACTTTGCATGTGGCACTTTGCACTTTGGACTTTGGACACAAAGGCTATCATTCATAAAAGTGTTGTCGGTACCCGAAGTCAGTGCGGGAAAATACCGCTGTCGGTATTTCAGCTTTCTGGGTGGTCATTCATAAAAATGTTGCCTGTTGCGATAGGAGTGCGGAGATATCCCGCTGTAGGCTGGCGGTGGGCTGTCGGTAGGCATGCGGAAACAGGAGAAGCTGGCCGAGTCCCTCCATGCGGTGTTCTGTCTGTTGCTGCTTGGGAGGTCTGTCCCATTCACTGCAATGTATTCCGCATGCTTATCGCTACATCCAGGGGAGCGGTAATCCCCGTCCGCATACCGCCGGCGTTAGTTTTTATGAATTGACATTTAGTTACATTTCCGCATAGAATAACCGCACAATGCGGTAATTTATCGCTCAACTCGAAAAGTCAGCTTCGCATGCGGAAAGAACCTTTATGAATACACATTTTGCTCAGTGCTCGGTAAAGTCGGCTGTTTTTAGCATTGCCGCATGCAGGAATGCTCTATGAATGATAGCCAATGTGGGCTGCACGACCGCTGTCTGGAACCTAGTCCTGATGTTAATTGACAGCAATTTTTTTTGTTTGCTTTTTGTGTGATTTTAAGTCCCCACCGCATCAATTATTGTTTCCCTTTAAAAAGTAATGATGCTACATGCCTCATTTTTCCTCAAAAAGGTTTTTAAAGCAATTTAAAGGGCCACTTCCGGGTTTTGTACCCGAATATCCGAATTTGCCCAGACACCCCGGATAGTAGGGTCGGATACCTGAGTCTATTTGGATACCCAACAGTTCGGATCCGGATATCCGGTCTGGATCCAGATATCTGGGTATCCGGATCCGGGTCAACCCGGATTTTGAAAAGGGGTATCCGAGCACCCCTGCTGCACACCGCATTATAGCTGGTAATGCATCTTACCTAAAAGATATACACATAATAGACTGATATTGCTAAATACACATGTCCACAATTTCCTTTTAAACAATGCACATTGCCTGGCTGTTCTGCTGATCCTGTGCTTTTCATACTTTTAGCCATAGGCCCTGAACAAGCATGATCACTCAGATATTTCTGACAAAAATCTGACAAGTTTAGCTGCATGCTTGTCTCAGGTGTGTGATTCAGGTAGTGCTAGGCAGAAAGATGAGAAATACAGCTGGGCAACTGTTATTGTTTAAAAGGAAATAAATATGGCATCCTCCATATGTTTCTTACCTGGTCTTAGTAGGTACTGACTGTTCTGATGTACAGACTAAGGTTAGTTTTCTCTGATCATGTAATTTTTCAAAGTATGTCCTGTCTATATTGCAAAAGGATATTTAAAGTGAAATTGAAGTTTAATTTATTTGTTTGTCTGCTCTTAAAGGGGAACTGAAGATAGAGGTATATGGAGGCTGCCATGTCTATTTCCTTTGTTGCCAGTTGCCTGGCAGCCCTGCTGATCCTCTGCCTCTAATACGATTAGCCATAGCCCCTGAACAAGCATGCAGCAGATCGGGTGTTTCAGACTTTAAAGTCAGATCTGACAAGACTAGCTGCATGCTTGTTTCTGGTGTTATTCAGATACTACTGCAGAGAAATAGACCAGCAGGGCTGCCAGGAAACTAGTATTGATTAAAAGGAAATAAATATGGCAGCCTCTGTATACTTCTCACTTCAGTTCCCCTTTAAGAGCAGATAGTTATATATGAATAGAACAATATAAAAATAATTAGGTATTAATTGTTGCTATATTTTGATGTTTTGATTATTTGCTTGTTATATTGATTTATATTGATTTTGGTTTTGGGTTTTTTTAACTTATAGGTAATGAAATCTGCCTGAAGATCTAACCAGAGAAAATGGCTGACGACTTGAGGGGCAGAGTTATAAATGAAGGTCAGTACAGAAAATTGTGTTCGTTGGAGAAGTAATACTGATTGTAATAATAATAACAATAATAACAACAACAACAACAACAATAATAATAATGTATATTATTATTATTAGTATACAAAAGATTGCACAGACAGGTAGTTAACATGTGAACGGTAAAGTGGATACAAGCAAAACAGAAATTTCCCTTCTTAAAACACAAGGTATTTGCAATTAGTCAGTGTAATGCTGGGGGGGGGGGGAGGGGGCATATTGTCTGACCACCCAGCACAACAAGGCTAATGTAACGGTTGGGTGTTATAACTCAGATGTCTGATTATATGGTGATCTGCAGAATCACCAATAATGCAGACACTATACCAGATTATTAGGTGATCTGCAGAATCACCAATAATACTAGTATAGCTAATACAGACTGTGTGAGTAGTGATTAGTGCCACCGTAACTCAATAGTTTGACCAGACCTCACCAGAGGGGCTGGTGAGGTACAATCAGTACACTGACTGTATAATAGCGTACTAGCCCCAGCAAGGTAGAGATACTGATACTGAAGAGAGAGAATCTCCCGAGGAGCGGGTGATTCAGACTGTACTGCAGTCTAGTGATCACCTGAGGAGCAGGTGATTAAGACCGTACTGCAGCCTAGTGGACACCTGAGAAGCAGGTGATACAAACAATACTGCAACTAATGATCACCTGAGGAGCAGGTGATTAAGACTGTACTGCAGGCTAGTGATCACCTGAGGAGCAGGTGATTCTATACTAAGAATCCCTCACCAGAGGCTAGGCCCACTGGTGAGGGCAGAGTGGTCAGACAGGCTAAGTTCGGCAACAGAGAGGTAAGTATCAGGACAGAATCGTGAGGCAAAAGGATAACGGATAAACAGGCAGAGGTTCAGCAACAAGTCAGATAGGCAGAAGTACAGAATCAGTGAGCAAATGCAAGGTCAGAGTATAGCCAGAATCATATACAGTACAGATAGTCAATAACAATATAACAATCTCCTAGTCTAAGGTCTGAGCGCTAACACGTAAGTATTCACGACAGCAGACAGCGCCTGAATGAAGCCCGGAGGCTTAAGAAGCAGAGGAGACCTCACTGGCACGCCCCCTGCAGTCAGCCAATCCGGGGCGCCGTGAGACTCCTCTGACGTCAGCCGACCAGCGGTCAGCTGACGAGCCTCCTCCTGGCATATAGGTCCTGTCTGTGCGCGCGCCCGCACTCGACAGCGACCCTGTGAGCTACTGACAGTCCCGTCCTCGGCGTCCTAGATGCCGGAGGAATGGGCAGGGACACGGCGGTAGGTGCGGCGGCAGTGCTGTTCGCCGCGGCTGCCGCCCGTAATGTTACAGCTAAGAGCTGGATAATGGAAGAGGCTACACAGGCTGCCCAGAGAAACTGCAGCTCTGGGCTTCTGATAAGATGCAATAGGCAGCGCAGTGCGATGTTGCGCTGCTCTTGCGATAGCAAACATTCAGACCGATATAAAACAGACAGGAGTGAGGTAGCCAATAGCAACCACCGCAATGGCTACCTTGCAAGGACTATGCTAGCTAACCACGGGTGAATACGCTAAGCGCAACCTACCGAAACGTGCTAAAAACTGACTAGCTAAACACAGGATATCAACAGTTCTAGTACATATATATCAGCGGCACTGATATATCACCATAACATGAATACAAGGAAAATAATAAACGCTGACTAGAATATGTATATATTGGCGATGAACAAATATATAACATAAGCAAGGAGACTAGCTAGATCTGGACTGGAGCAATACAGTGAACTAACTAGGCAATACAAATAATACAAATTCTCTGCACTAGAAGGAGTACGTATATATGTCCCCGTGGGAGCTATATAATCGTAGCTCCACAAGTTAACTGAACTAGAAAGTAACAAGACTAGGAATATATTTTACAATGTCAAAGGACCCAGTAACAGCTTAAGGTGGCCACTAATGATCCAATCTTTTTCATCCAATCTTACCATTTCCATGTAGTATAAGGTAACTGCCTGAAGTATCCATTCAGTATATTCACTCAATTTACCCTTATACTACATAGATTTGGTAAGATTGGATGAAAAAGATTGGATCATTAGTGGCCACCATTAGACTGAGCTGAAACTATGACGGGCGGGGTCTAACAGGGGAGGCAGACTTTTATGCTGGCATCAGCCAATGGATGCAAGCATGCAAATCTCCACACAGCTGAATGGTAATCATTCAATCCTGAGCTGGCTTGGTTACCATTTGCTAGCGGAAGGACTATCTGTATCAATGCATGCAGTCCTATGCAACAACATGCATGCAGGAAATCCAGGGCTATCAGGCTGCAGTTCAGCTGTAGTAAACCATTGGTGGAATGATGACAGCATCCTGAGCTGCCCAGAACTGGAGAGCAATTGCAAATGACAATGTGACTCATTGCGAATGCACAACCAAATGCAGGCTGACAAACCAGAACTGTCCATTTGCACCTCCACCGCAATGGACAGAATGCGCAACAGGAGGAATCCTTACAGTCAAGTTGGAGTGAGCATATGATGTTTCCCACAATGCATCACTGCTGAATATGCAATTCATCCTTTATTGTCCCTGATAGCTAGCCACACCTCCAGAACCGCTGGAATGCAATGATGTGTCAGATTGTTAATATTACAGAGCCACAATATTCCAACACGCATATAGACTGTTTCGGATTGGTTGGTCTTAATCAGTGTATGGCATGGACTAATGTGGCCCTGTTAGGCCTGGAACCCACTTGCAGTGTTTTCTAAGCAACAGTGATTTTTAAAGCTCTTGCTAACGCAATGCTATGGGGGATTTTTTTTAAAATTACATCCCTCAAATGGGTTCACAGTAGCATTACATTAGCAAAAGCTTTTCACATCATAAGCACTAGGGATGATCGGAAAGAGCAAATTATGTTCCGCCGGAATTCACGGATTCTGCCAGTGCTAAATTCCATCGCTATGACATTTCCGCAGGAATTTTGCGAAATTCCGCGGAATCCTGCTTTCCGGCGGAAAAATTAAAGTAATCGCAAATGAAACCTTGTTTATGCTAAATGGTAGCCCATAGCACCTGTTGGCTGTTCCCCTGGTTCTTGTTGCCTTCCCTCCTCCTCCAGAGGAGGAGGATCTTGTCTTCCAGGGAATTGTAGGATGTCAAAAGCCAGCTCACATACATTGGCCAGGAATTGAACCCAGGTATAGCGCTTGGAAGGCAGCTCTCCTCACCGTTATATCACCACCAACACTACATGCTGAAGCCAGCCTAGCATGTACCATTTTGATATATCCAAGAGAAAAATGAGCTTGCTTAGGGATTTGTAGGATGTCAAAAGACAACTCACATACATTGGCCAGGAATTGAACCCAGGCCTACCACTTGGTAGGCAGCTATCCACACCATTATACCACCAACACAACACACTACAATGCTACATGCTGAAGACAGCCTAGCATGTACCATTATGATATATCCAAGAGATAAATTCTCTCTCTCTCTCTCTCTCTCTCTCTCTCTCTCTCTCTCTCTCTCTTCTCTCTCTCTCTCTCTCTCTCTCTCTCTCTCTCTCTCTCTCTCTCTCTCTCTCTCTCTCTCTCTCTCTCTCTCTCTCTCTCTCTCTCTCTCTCTCTCTCTCTCTCTCTCTCTCTCTCTCTCTCTCTCTCTCTCTCTCAAAAGCAATTCCATTCCGACCAAATGGAACGACCAATTTCCACCCAAAATTGCAGAAAATACAATTCCGCGGAAAGCGTGTGACCATCCCTACTAGAGAGAGAGAAAGAGAGAGAGAGATGAATCTACATGGCTATCTGGGGTTCTCTTCGGACAACTGTTGAACACAAAAGGCAAGGCCATGCCTGGGTGGGCTTGAACCACCAACCTTTCGGTTAACAGCCAAACGCGCTAACCGATTGAGCCACAGAGACTGTGTACCACAAAGACTGTGCATATAGTTGCTGTTGAATGGTTTTATGGGGATGTATGTGTGTCTTTTGGAGGAAGGAAGTAAGTCTGCTCCAAGAAGTATCAGCATGTAGTGTTGGTGGTATAATGGTGTGGATAGCGGAATTCTGAGAGAGAGAGAGAAAAAGAGAGAGAGCAGAGAGAGCAGAGAGAGCAGAGAGAGCGAGAGAGAGATTATTTTTCTCTTGGATATATCATAATGGTACATGCTAGGCTGTCTTCAGCATGTAGCATTGCAGTGTGTTGTGTTGGTGGTATAATGGTGTAGATAGCTGCCTACCAAGCGGCAGGCCTGGGTTCCATTCCTGGCCAATGTATATGAGTTGGCTTTTGACATCCTACAAATCCCTAAGCAAGCTCATTTTTCTCTTGGATCTATCACAATGGTACATGCTAGCAGAGGCGTAGCTAGGGCTTTCAGTGCCCGGGGACAAAGACTATTAATGCGCCCCCTAAGGTGAAGACTGCGCCGCGTATAGTTCCCAGTATGGGTAGGTAGTGCACCAGTATAGCTAGTATAGTGCCCAGTATAGGTAGGTAGGGCCCCAGTATAGCTAGTATAGTGCCCAGTATAGGTAGGTAGGGCCCCAGTATAGCTAGTATAGTGCCCAGTATAGGTAGGTAGGGCCCCAGTATAGCTAGTATAGTGCCCAGTATAGGTAGGTAGGGCCCCAGTATAGCTAGTAAAGTGCCCAGTATAGGTAGGTAGGGCCCCAGTATAGCTAGTATAGTGCCCAGTATGGGTAGGTAGTGCCCCAGTATAGCTATTAAAATGCCCAGTATAGGTAGATAGGGCCCCAGTATAGCTCGTATAGTGCCCAGAATAGGTAGGTAGGGCCCCAGTATAGCTAGTATAGTGCTCAGTATGGGTAGGTAGTGCCCCAGTATAGCTATTAAAATGCCCAGTATAGGTAGGGCCCCAGTATAGCTCGTATAGTGCCCAGAATAGGTAGGTAGGGCCCCAGTATAGCTAGTATAGTGCTCAGTATGGGTAGGTAGTGCCCCAGTATAGCTATTAAAATGCCCAGTATAGGTAGGGCCCCAGTATAGCTCGTATAGTGCCCAGAATAGGTAGGTAGGGCCCCAGTATAGCTAGTATAGTGCTCAGTATGGGTAGGTAGTGCCCCAGTATAGCTATTAAAATGCCCAGTATAGGTAGGGCCCCAGTATAGCTCGTATAGTGCCCAGAATAGGTAGGTAGGGCCCCAGTATAGCTAGTATAGTGCTCAGTATGGGTAGGTAGTGCCCCAGTATAGCTATTAAAATGCCCAGTATAGGTAGGGCCCTAGTATAGCTCGTATAGTGCCCAGAATAGGTAGGTAGGGCCCCAGTATAGCTAGTATAGTGCTCAGTATGGGTAGGTAGTGCCCCAGTATAGCTATTAAAATGCCCAGTATAGGTAGGGCCCCAGTATAGCTCGTATAGTGCCCAGAATAGGTAGGTAGGGCCCCAGTATAGCTAGTATAGTGCTCAGCATGGGAAGGTAGTGCCCCAGTATAGCTAGTAAAATGCCCAGTATAGGTAGGTAGTTCCCCAGTATAGCTAGTATAGTGTCCAGTATAGGTAGGTAGTGCCCCAGTATAGCTAGTATAGTGTCCAGTATAGGTAGGTAGGGCCCCAGTATAGCTAGTATAGTGCCCAGTATAGGTAGGTAGGGCCCCAGTATAGCTAGTATAGTGCCCAGTATAGGTAGGGCCCCAGTATAGCTCGTATAGTGCCCAGAATAGGTAGGTAGGGCCCCAGTATAGCTAGTATAGTGCTCAGCATGGGTAGGTAGTGCCCCAGTATAGCTAGTAAAATGCCCAGTATAGGTAGGTAGTTCCCCAGTATAGCTAGTATAGTGTCCAGTATAGGTAGGTAGTGCCCCAGTATAGCTAGTATAGTGCCCAGTATATAGGTAGTATAGTGCCCCAGTATAGCGCCCCAGAGTCCCTCTGCCACGCTTCACTCACCATCAATATCCCCATACAGACAGTGCTGTGCGGTGTGGGTGCGCTCTGCTTCTGGTCACCGTCCTCCTCTCCGCCTGGCAGCCCTGGGCTGGCTGATTTATCCAGTCCGGCTCCGAGCCTCCGACCACGCTGTCTAGGAAGGATGGGGCTGGCTCTGGCTGGCGGCGCCTCTGTCTGCTCTCTGCCGCTCTGCGCAGCGTCCCACTGCTATGGACACTGCGCGGCGGTGCGGCGATGACGTGTGACGTCACTTGTGACGTCACTGAGTGGGGAGACTCGGCCGGCGCCGCTGGCGCTGGAGAAATAATACATTTTAAAGGAGAAAAAAAAAAAGGACACTGCAGCTGGGCGCCCTTGGCAACCATGCGCCCGGGGGCACTTGTCCTACTCCAACCCCCCCAAGCTACGCGTCTGCATGCTAGGCTGGCTTCAGCATGTAGTGTTGGTGGTGGTATAGTGGTGAGGAGAGCTGCCTTCCAAGCGCTAGACCTGGGTTTGAATCCTAGCCAATGTATGTGAGCTGGCTTTAAAAATCCTTCACTTCCCTGGAAGAAAAGATCCTCCGGAGGAGGAAGATGGAGGGGAAAAGGTTGGGTGGATTTGTAAGTCTGTCGAGCAGAAATTCTTGTTTTTAAGCAAAAATCCATTTGGTGGGAAAAAAAAATTAGCATTCTGCGGAATTCCGTATTTTTCCGCGGGAAACTCCGTCAAAGTGCTTTAGCAATTCCGTTCCGTCGCAACGGAACCGGAATCACCAAACTCCGGCCGGAATCGCGGAAATCTTAAAGGGACTCCGAGCAGTGCAGAAACTATGGAAAGATGCACATCATTTTAAAGCTCTCTTTCTCTTCTTTCCAATGTTATATAAACCACCACCCTACGCCTTTTAGTTTTCGCTATTTTCACGATTGAAATTGCCGCGGCCGCAAATTCAATCTAGAGAAAAATAGAGAAAACTAAAAGGCGTAGGGCGACGATTTAGGTGTCGCCAGAAAGAGGAGAAAGAGAGCTTTAAAATGATATCCATCTTGCCATAGTTACATTGCATTACACAGGGCAACTTTCCCTAGGGTCAGCAGCTGTATTCAGCAGAATGGAGCTTCTGACACTGGGGAAAGTGTCGCCCTGTGTAATACAATATAAATATGGCTTGATGGATATCATGTTAAAGCTCTCTTTCTTCTCTTTCTGACGACACCTAAATCGTTGCCCTACACCTTTTAGTTTTCTCTATTTTCGCGATCGAAATCGCGGCCGCGGCAGTTTCAATTGTGAAAATAGCAAAAACTAAAAGGCCTAGGGCGGTGGTTTATATACCATTGGAAAGAGGAGAAAGAGAGCTTTAAAATGATATGCATCTTTCCATAGTTTCTACACTGCTCGGAGTCCCTTTAATTCCACGGAATCCAGCGACCATCCCTAATAAGCACTCCGAAAAGGCGTAGAAAAAGCGCTGCTAGTGGGTTCCAGGCCTCAGGTAGGACTTGAAACACCCAGTTACAGATTGCCCTGCAAGCTCTTGGGTAGCCTGAAAAATATATAGGCAACATAATTTGTAGCAACAGGAAAAAGGTGAAACCAAAAGACAAAGGATTGGTGCATGGATTGGGTGGAATTCCAACTTTCACATAAAAATTGTTGTGATACACAGCCAGAATTCTATCACATAAATTCTGAATGTTACATAAAATTACGTTTCTGTAATGCACAGATGTTTTTCACATAAATAGCAGTTAAAGGAATACTTAAGTCATTTAAAAAAAATGACTTTTACTCACCTGGGGCTCCCCTCAGCCCCCTGCAGCTGAACGGTGCCCTCGCCGTGTCCCTCCGATGCGGCTGGTCTCGCCGGCGGCCACTTCCGGTTTGGCCGTCACCGGCCGACAGGCTGTGAACGCGGCTGATTGCGTCCGGGGACGCGGATAATCAGCCGCGTTCACAGCCTGTCGGCCGGTGACGGCCAAACCGGAAGTGGCCGCCGGCGAGACCAGCCGCATCGGAGGGACACGGCGAGGGCACCGTTCAGCTGCAGGGGGCTGAGGGGAGCCCCAGGTGAGTAAAAGTCATTTTTTTTAAATGACTTAAGTATTCCTTTAATGTCTACTTAGAATACTCAAGATACATGAATAAGACATTTTTATGCCAAAATGTTATATGAAAATGCAAACATTGTTTGTAACCTAAATGAACATAATATGCAAATTCGCACCAACCATTACTAATCTTTTGGTCATTAGTGAAAAATATATTCAAAACTAGTTGATTGCCCGGCGTTGCCCGGGTATGTATTTGGCTGGTGTCGGCTCCACCCACGTTTTCTAACCCTAACACACAATGGCCTTGATTCATAAAGCATTACCTCATGCGGTAATGCTGAAAACAGCAGACTTTACCGACCACTTAGCAAAATGTCAATTCATAAAGGCTGTTACCGCATGAAAAGCTGTAATTACCGATCAGGGAGATAAATTACCGACTTGGCTGCAGTTACCGACAACACATGTCAGTAAATTGTCAGCAAATGTCAATTCATAAAGCCTGCAACAAGCGGTAAGCCTGGCGGTAGTTACCGACACCTCTGGTGAGGTCTTAACAAGTTACCGACAGCTCTGACAGCTCTGATGAATGCAAAGTGCAGAGAGCCGAAGTCTGTTTGAGTCATCAGTGGAGAGAGCCTGAGAGCCCTCTGTGTGAGTCATTTCAGCAGGCAGGGAAAGACTGTGTGACTCATCTGTCTGAGTCATCAGTGGAGAGAGCCATCTGTGTGATTCATTTCTGCAGGGCAAAGAGAGAATCGAGACACTGCTCTACTCTACCGCTCAATGGGCTGCGGTAATTTACCGACCTCCAAGGGCAGCTGGGGAAATCTTTATGAATTAGCACACAGACCGGGAAAATACCGAGTGCGGTATTTTCCCGACAAGATTTTTTTTATCGCACTGCTGTTTATGAATCGAGGCCAATTACTCAATTACCAAGTTTTTGAGCTTTGTGGTATTTGGCATCAATAATTTTCATTGAAATGAAAAAATCTGATTTGCTGTTTGTGGCCCCACCCCCTTTTCTGAATTTGAACCCCAGTCACCCAATGACCAACTGCACCAGGTTTGAGGCCTGTGCAATTAACAGTGCAAGAATGGTAGCAATTAAATATTTCCTTGAAAAGCAATAGGTGAAGCTTTAGTCACTTTTGTAGGCTCCACCCACTTTTCTGAATATTAATCCCATTCACTGAGTGACCAACTGTGCAAAGTTTAAGAACCCTGCCATTAACAGTGTAAGAATGGCTGCAGTTTACATTTTCCCAGTGAAATTTGTATTTGTCTCCACCCACTGATGACTCAGCGTTGCATGGGTATGTATTTGACTGGTGTTAGCTCCGGCTACTTTTTCTAACCCTAACGCACAAACACTCAATGACCAAGTTTGTGAGCTTTGGGGTCTTTAGCATCAATAATTTGTATATTCCCATATAAATTAAACAAATCAGATTGGCTGTTTGTGGCTGCGCCCCTCTCCAGCATTTGAACCCCAGTCACCCAATGACCAACTGTAGCAGGTTTGAGGCGTCTGCTATTAAAAGTGTAAAAATGGCAGCAATTTAAATATTCCCTTTGAAAATCAACAGGAGAATTTTCATTGGCTATTATAGGCTCCACCCACTTCCCTGAATATTACTCTCATCTGGGCAAAGTTTGAGAACCCTGCCATTAACGGTGTAAGAATGGCTACAATTTATATTTTACCAGTAAAATTTGTTTTTGGCTCCGCCCACTTTTTGTAACCTGGACACACAGTCACTCAATGACCAAGTATGTGAGCTTTGGGGTTCCTAGCATCAATAATTTGTATTTTCCCAAGAAATGAAACTGTTTGTGGCTCTGTCCCCTTTTCTGAATTTGAACCCCAATGACTAGTAACTGTACCAGGTTTGAGGCTTGTGCCATTAACAGTGCAAGAATGGCAGCAATTGTAATATTCCCCTTGATTGGCTTTTTTAGGCTCCACCCACTTTTCTGGATATTAATCCCAGTCACCCAGTAACCAGCTGTGCAAAGATTGAGAACCCTGCCATTAACAGTGAAGAAGGGCTTCAGTTTACAATTTCCCAGAAAAATCTGTTTTTGACTCCACCCACTTTTTGTAAGCTTGACACACAGTCACTACTCGATGACCAAGTTTGTGAGCTTTTGGGTTCCTGGCATCAAAATTGTGTGAATGGAAGCAGTTTATCCAGAAAAGCAAATATGATTGTCTGTTTGTGGCTCCGCCCCTTTAGTGAATTTGAACCCCAGTCACTTGATGACCGACTGTAGCAGGTTTGAGGCCTCTGCCATTAACAGTGTAAGAATGACAGCAGTTTCAATATTCCCCTTGAAAATCAATAGCTGACTTTTGATTGTCTCTTGTAGGCGCCACCTACTTTTCTGAATATTAATCCTAGTCACCCAGTGACCAACTGTGTCAAGTTTGAGAACCCTGCCATTAACAGTGTAAGAATAGCTGCAATTTATATTTTCCCATGTAAAAAGTTAGTTGCTCAATGAGCAAATTTATGAGCTGTGGGGTCTTTGGCATCAATAAGTAGCATTTTACACTTTAAATTTAACAAATCTGATTGGCTGTTTTTGGCCCGCTCCCTTTTCAGAATTCCAACCCCAGTCTCCCAGTGACTGACTGTACCAGATTTGAGGCCTGTGCCATTAAGAGTGTATGAATGGTAGCAATGTAAATATTCCCCTTGAAAATCAAAAGGGGAATTTTGATTGGCTGCTGTAGGCTCCACCCACTTTCCTGAATATTAGTCCCAGTCACCCAGTGGCCAACTGTGTCACGTTTGAGAACCCTGCCTATAACAGAATGGCTGAAATCAATCTAACAAATCTGATTGGCTGTTTATGCCTCCACCAGCTTTAGTGAATTTGGACCCCAGTCACCCAATAACTGACTGTATCAGGTTTGAGGCCTCTGCCACTAACAGTGTAAGAATGGGATCAATGTAAATATTCCCCTTGAAAATCAATAGGTAAAATTTGATTGGCTGTTTTAGGCTCCACCCACATTTCTGCATATTAATCCCAGTCACCCAGTGGCCAATTGTGTCAAGTTTGGGAACCCTGCCATGTAAAAAATTAAGTTGTTGGCACCGCCCACTTTTTCAAACCTTGACATACAGTCACTCAGTTATCAAGTTTATCAGCTTTGGGGTCCTTGGTATCAATACTTTGTATATTCCCATTGAAAAATAAACACATCTGATTGGCTGTTTGTGGCTCTGCCCCCTTTCTGAATTTAAACCCTAATCACCCAGTAACCAACTGTACCAGGTTTGAGGCATCTGCTATTAACAGTATAAGAATGGTAGCATTTTAAAGCAGACCCAAACCAAACTTTTTTTTTTTAATTCAAAATATTTAGTTGCACCACTCTAAAACATAACAAAGATAAATAAACACTCCTTCAAGCCTATGAGCATTTCAGTGCATGCTTTTCACCCTTCTCTTTTCATAATAACTAGGGTTATACAGGTGGCAGCCATTACTTCTGAGGTTAGTAGGAGCTTTTAGATCATGGGTGTGTTTGTCATCAGCTACCCTCCCTCACAGGGTCGTCTATGCGAAATTTCACACAAACTGAGATCACCTCCCCGTGACATCATCAGTAGCAGCCTGTGTTTTTTTTTTTTTTGTTTTGTAGCAGGATAACAGAGGCGCCAGGTAGAGTAAAATTAATTAAAATCGTTAAAAAGGGCGAAGTGGGTGGACTCACCTCCCTTCTGGAAGAAATGGCCAGACAATGGGCAAGTTACTTGCAGTTTAAAGTAACATTTAATAATAACTCCAAAAGTGCAACGCGTTTCACGGGTAACAGTCCCGCTTCTTCAGGCAAACTTGAAGGTAGAGCGGCCATGCACATCCCATATAAAACTTGGCTTTATTCAAAAATTGTTTAAAAAGGCATACGTTACATCACATCAGACACATGGAGAGAGGTGTACAAGCAGTGCAGGGAGGTCTACAGCCGTTTCGCGCCGTCTGTGCTGCAGTGGTGCTCAGCAGAGCTCGAATATTCGAGTAGCTCGAATATTCGAGCTCTTTTTCAGCTATTCGAGCTCGGTATTCGAGCTCCGAATAGCTGGAGCTATTCGAATGGGCTATCCGAGTACACTCGAATAGCCCATTCACTATTCGAGCTATTCGAGCAACCCGGCGCTATTCGAGCTCGGTACCGAGCTCGAATAGCGTCATAGCCCAGATTGATGTCCTTAGAGCCAATCAGAGGGCTCCCAGGCCCTCTGACGGCAGCCAATCACAGAGGGGGACCCTGGCCAGCCCCTACCCTATAAATAGCGGCCGCCATGTTCCGTTTCTCCATGCTTGCCTGAGACTTGTACAGAGAGAGAGTTGCTCCTTTGTGCTTTGGCTTAGCAAGTGCTCTATTGTGATCATTTACCTAGCGTTTTTGCTCACCTACACCTGCCATATACACCTATATTGTTGTTAGTTAGATAGACATTGTATTTTAGTTAGTAGCTTGTGTGTTACATTAGAGACAGGCAGCTGCTGCAAGCTTACAGGTTTAGGCCTCAGGGGGGCCTTGCCTCTGTGGGCAGCTGTCCTCTGTTTATTTCTCTCATCTATACCAGTATTTCTGCTGTCCTTTACTAATAGTATTGTAGTTATACTGTACTAGGAGTAGGACACTCACTGACTGTCACTGTTTATAGGCTACTAGCTAGCTCCTGCGTGTGTGCACTCACTCACTGTCTGTGTGTACACACACTCTATTTCCTTCTGATTACTGATAGATTATTGTTAGTTAGTTGTACTTACTTACTACTTACTCTTACTGTACCCGTAGGGACACTCACTGTCACTGTTCATATAGGCTACTAGCTCCTGCGTGTGCGCACTGCACTCACTGTCTGAGTGTACACACACAACACACACTCTATTTCCTTCTGATCGCTGATTGATTATCGTAATTAGTTAGTTCTACTTACTGTTACTACTTACTCTTACTGTACTAGGAGTCTAGGACACTCAGTCACTGTCCATAGGCTACTAGCTCCTGCGTGCGTGCACTCACTGTCTGAGTGTACACACACCCACACCCCATTTCCTTCTGATCGCTGATTGATTATTGTAATTAGTTAGTTCTACTTACTGTTACTACTTACTCTTACTGTACTAGGAGTCTAGGACACTCAGTCACTGTCCATAGGCTACTAGCTCCTGCGTGCGGTCACTCACTGTCTGAGTGTACACACACCACCCACACTCCATTTCCTTCTGATCGCTGATTGATTATTGTAATTAGTTAGTTCTACTTACTGTTACTACTTACTCTTACTGTACTAGGAGTCTAGGAAACTCAGTCACTGTCCATAGGCTACTAGCTCCTGCGTGCGGTCACTCACTGTCTGAGTGTACACACACCACCCACACTCCATTTCCTTCTGATCGCTGATTGATTATTGTAATTAGTTAGTTCTACTTACTGTTACTACTTACTCTTACTGTACTAGGAGTCTAGGACACTCAGTCACTGTGTTCATAGGCTACTAGCTCCTGCGTGCGTGCACTCACTGTCTGAGTGTACACACACCCACACTCCATTTCCTTCTGATCGCTGATTGATTATTGTAATTAGTTAGTTCTACTTACTGTTACTACTTACTCTTACTGTACTAGGAGTCTAGGACACTCAGTCACTGTGTTCATAGGCTACTAGCTCCTGCGTGCGGTCACTCACTGTCTGAGTGTACACACACCACCCACACTCCATTTCCTTCTGATCGCTGATTGATTATTGTAATTAGTTAGTTCTACTTACTGTTACTACTTACTCTTACTGTACTAGGAGTCTAGGACACTCAGTCACTGTGTTCATAGGCTACTAGCTCCTGCGTGCGTGCACTCACTGTCTGAGTGTACACACACCCACACTCCATTTCCTTCTGATCGCTGATTGATTATTGTAATTAGTTAGTTCTACTTACTGTTACTACTTACTCTTACTGTACTAGGAGTCTAGGACACTCAGTCACTGTGTTCATAGGCTACTAGCTCCTGCGTGCGTGCACTCACTGTCTGAGTGTACACACACCCACACTCCATTTCCTTCTGATCGCTGATTGATTATTGTAATTAGTTAGTTCTACTTACTGTTACTACTTACTCTTACTGTACTAGGAGTCTAGGACACTCAGTCACTGTGTTCATAGGCTACTAGCTCCTGCGTGCGGTCACTCACTGTCTGAGTGTACACACACCACCCACACTCCATTTCCTTCTGATCGCTGATTGATTATTGTAATTAGTTAGTTCTACTTACTGTTACTACTTACTCTTACTGTACTAGGAGTCTAGGACACTCAGTCACTGTGTTCATAGGCTACTAGCTCCTGCGTGCGTGCACTCACTGTCTGAGTGTACACACACCCACACTCCATTTCCTTCTGATCGCTGATTGATTATTGTAATTAGTTAGTTCTACTTACTGTTACTACTTACTCTTACTGTACTAGGAGTCTAGGACACTCAGTCACTGTGTTCATAGGCTACTAGCTCCTGCGTGCGGTCACTCACTGTCTGAGTGTACACACACCCACACTCCATTTCCTTCTGATCGCTGATTGATTATTGTAATTAGTTAGTTCTACTTACTGTTACTACTTACTCTTACTGTATTAGGAGTCTAGGACACTCAGTCACTGTCCATAGGCTACTAGCTCCTGCGTGCGGTCACTCACTGTCTGAGTGTACACACACCACCCACACTCCATTTCCTTCTGATCGCTGATTGATTATTGTAATTAGTTAGTTCTACTTACTGTTACTACTTACTCTTACTGTACTAGGAGTCTAGGAAACTCAGTCACTGTCCATAGGCTACTAGCTCCTGCGTGCGGTCACTCACTGTCTGAGTGTACACACACCACCCACACTCCATTTCCTTCTGATCGCTGATTGATTATTGTAATTAGTTAGTTCTACTTACTGTTACTACTTACTCTTACTGTACTAGGAGTCTAGGACACTCAGTCACTGTGTTCATAGGCTACTAGCTCCTGCGTGCGTGCACTCACTGTCTGAGTGTACACACACCCACACTCCATTTCCTTCTGATCGCTGATTGATTATTGTAATTAGTTAGTTCTACTTACTGTTACTACTTACTCTTACTGTACTAGGAGTCTAGGACACTCAGTCACTGTGTTCATAGGCTACTAGCTCCTGCGTGCGTGCACTCACTGTCTGAGTGTACACACACCCACACTCCATTTCCTTCTGATCGCTGATTGATTATTGTAATTAGTTAGTTCTACTTACTGTTACTACTTACTCTTACTGTACTAGGAGTCTAGGACACTCAGTCACTGTGTTCATAGGCTACTAGCTCCTGCGTGCGGTCACTCACTGTCTGAGTGTACACACACCACCCACACTCCATTTCCTTCTGATCGCTGATTGATTATTGTAATTAGTTAGTTCTACTTACTGTTACTACTTACTCTTACTGTACTAGGAGTCTAGGACACTCAGTCACTGTGTTCATAGGCTACTAGCTCCTGCGTGCGTGCACTCACTGTCTGAGTGTACACACACCCACACTCCATTTCCTTCTGATCGCTGATTGATTATTGTAATTAGTTAGTTCTACTTACTGTTACTACTTACTCTTACTGTACTAGGAGTCTAGGACACTCAGTCACTGTGTTCATAGGCTACTAGCTCCTGCGTGCGGTCACTCACTGTCTGAGTGTACACACACCACCCACACTCTATTTCCTTCTGATCGCTGATTGATTATCGTAATTAGTTAGTTGTACTTACTGTTACTACTTACTCTTACTGTACTAGGAGTCTAGGACACTCAGTCACTGTGTTCATAGGCTACTAGCTCCTGCGTGCGTGCACTCACTGTCTGAGTGTACACACACCCACACTCCATTTCCTTCTGATCGCTGATTGATTATTGTAATTAGTTAGTTCTACTTACTGTTACTACTTACTCTTACTGTACTAGGAGTCTAGGACACTCAGTCACTGTGTTCATAGGCTACTAGCTCCTGCGTGCGTGCACTCACTGTCTGAGTGTACACACACCCACACTCCATTTCCTTCTGATCGCTGATTGATTATTGTAATTAGTTAGTTCTACTTACTGTTACTACTTACTCTTACTGTACTAGGAGTCTAGGACACTCAGTCACTGTGTTCATAGGCTACTAGCTCCTGCGTGCGTGCACTCACTGTCTGAGTGTACACACACTAAATTTACTTGTGATTACTACTGATTATTGTAACTGCTAGTTGTACTTCCTGACTGTTACTACTTACTTACTGTACTAGGGGACACTCACTCAGTCACCTCACCAACCAACCCACTCCATTAAAGTACCCCACTTTTCACCCGCCCTTTTAAAAAACTTTTGTCTATACGCCCAAAACATTGAAGATGTCTGGAAGTGGCAGCCAGCGCGGTTTGGGCAAGGGGAAGGGCAGCAAGGGAATCAGGAGGAGAGGGAGCAGCATTGTGGCAAGCCGCGGCCGCGGGCGCGCCACCATGCACAGTTCCGCAGCAGCAGCAGCAGCGTCAGTGGCTAACATTCCTCCCATAGCCACTGGCCGTGGACGCCTTGGGCGCCGCCCAGCAGGAGCATCTGCAACTCACGCTGCAGAGACACAGCAGCAGCAGCGTGTAGCACCTGCTCCCATTTTCCTCCAGCCGGGTCGGAAACGTCCCATTGAGGAAAAGGATGCAGACACTGTGGTGCAACTCATGACGGAGGATGAGCAGCCCGCCATCAGCTCTGCATCCGAGGCCTCCACCCTCACCACCACCACCACCCCTGTTCGCAGCAGCCGCCCAGCAGGGTCTGGGGAGGAGGCCAGTTCACCGTCACTCGCCGACCTGTCATTCAGCAGTCTTTTGACCCCAGGCATCATGAGTAAATTGTCTGCTGTTGTTGGCGATCTTGAGGAGGAGATGCTGATGGGCACTTTGGGGGATGAGGGATTGGACAGCAAGACTGTGGCGACAGTCAAGCAGCCCATCCATGCATCAGGAGAGGAGTTTGGGGGGTCCTCATCCCAGCAGGACATGTTTCAGGAGGGGGAGGATGATGATGACCCGGTGACAGACAGAGACTGGGTGCCACCACCTCCAGGGGATGTCGTCCTCAGCAGCTCTGAGGAGGAGGAGGAGGATGCGCTTGTGGGCCTTGCAAGGAGGCGCATCATTGCAAGCATTGGCAGCGTCCCACAGCCTGCTGGTGTCTCAGGCTCAGCAGCAGCAGCAGCAGCATCAGCCAGTACCACCCCCAGCCGCACCCAAGCCCCCCCCCCCCCCAACCACCACAGGGAGACAGGCAGCAGCGCTTCCATGCCGTAGGGGGAAGTTTCTGTCACCAATCTGGCGGTTTTTCACCATGCCCACTGTGTACAGCAAGTACGCCACTTGCAACCACTGTCAGCGGAAGTTGAGCAGAGGTGCAGACCCCTTAAAGTTCAGCACCAGCTCGCTCATCAACCACCTTGCGGCTAAACATTTCCACCAGCATGAGGAGTTCCAGAGGCTGAAGGCATCTGCTGCTGGCAGTGGCACCACACCCATCACTGCACAGCCTTCAGCAGCAGCAGCAGCAACAGCAGCCACCCGCCCTCCTGCTCCTCCAGCAGCACCAGCAGGAGTGCGGAAACGCACTGCTCCTCCCCCCTCTGCAACTCCTGCCGCCGACACTGAGGCCTGTTCTGGCAGCCAGTCCTCAGTGGCCTCCTCTGCTGTGTCTGCTGATTCCCGTGTCAGCAAAAGGCCACGCCAGAGCCTTTTGAGCGAGTCCTTCCAGGGGGTGGTTAGGGCTCTGCCTCCCAGCAGCCGTCGCGTGCGGCAGCTGAACGGCTTGCTGGCACGGGCCATGTGCTCCCAACTCCTGCCGTACACGCTCGTGCAGGAGGGGAGCGACATTCGTGCGCTGCTTGCTTGCGCAGCCCCAGACTGGCAGCTCCCCAGCAGACACTTTTTCTCCCGCAAGGCCATTCCTGCACTGCACCGCTTTGTGATGGCCAATGTGGAGCGAGGGCTGGAGCACGCGGTTGGTGAAAGGGTCCACGTCACCATGGACTCCTGGAGCAGCCGCTTCGGGACAGGCCGCTACCTGTCCTTCACTGTCCACTGGGTCAGCTTGGTGGAAGGGGGTGAGGATGGGAGAGCAGCAGCGGGCACAGCAGCAGCAGCAACACAGTGGGTGGTGCCACCCCGCAGGCTCAGGGGAACTGCAGCAGGTTCCTCCGATCCTCTGCCATCCTCCGGCACACCTGGCCAAACCCCCCGCCTCAGCAGCAGCGTGAAGGCCCGCCACTGCCAAGCGCTGCTGCACTTGGTCAGCCTTGGGAAGACCAAGCTGACGGCAACCCATGTGTTGGCCAAACTCCAGGAGCAGGAGAGGATTTGGCTGACCCCCAGAGGCCTCAGAGTCGGAGAGGTGGTGGCCGACAATGGGGCCAATCTGGTTGCCGCAATAGACAGGGGAAACCTGACCCACATCCCCTGTCTTGCCCACGTGCTGAACCTGGTGGTGCAGAAGTTCCTGCGCACCTACCAGGGGATGGGCGAACTGCTGGAAACGGCAAGGAATGTTGTGCGTCACTTCCGGCGCTCGGCTGCAGCCTGTGCGAGCCTGGAAGACGTGCAAAAGGAGCTGGATCTGCCACGCCATCGGCTGATCCTTGACGTTCCGACTCGCTGGAACTCCACCCTGGCGATGTTGGAGCGTCTGGTTGAACAGAGGCGCGCTGTCAAACAGTACCTTGCCCTGGCCACTGTTTCCGCAGCTCTGAGAAGGGACAAGACCAGCAACTTCCCGTCCATCGTCCCCGATGATGACTGGAGGCACATGCAGCAGGTGTGCTTAGTGCTGGCTCCCTTCCTGCAGGCCACAAACATGGTGAGCAGGGACCATGCTATGGTCTGCGAGTGGGTGCCCCTGGTTTCTCTGCTGAACAGGGCCCTCGATGCTTTGCTGGAACAGGGAGCGGCAGCCTTGGACCAGCAGGAGCGGCAACCAGCTGCGCAGTCCACCTCTGAGGGGGAGGAGGAGGAGGACTTGGTGGAGGTCCCTGACCTGGCTGCTGATGAGGGGGATCAGCACAGCGCAGCTGAGTTGGTGCGGGGGTGGAGAGAGGATGAGGCGGCAGAGGAGGAGGATGAGGACAGCACTGACGTCGATGTGCCAGCAGACGTGGCCCGCCTCTTCCCAATGGCAGCGCACATGCTGACGTGCCTGCGCAGGGACCCCAGGGTGATCCAGATGAAGCAGAGGGAGGACATCTGGATCAGCATGATGTTGGACCCACGCCTCAAGGGGAAGTTGAGCCAGTTCCTGCCGCCTGCAGGAGAAGACCCAGCGCAACAAATAAGGAGCTTGCAGCAGGCCCTTGTTGAGCGCTTGGAGGAAGCCTTCCCCCAGCCTTCCACCCCCACTGTCCAGCAGCCAGCACAGAGGCAGCAGCAGGTGCCTGCATCCAGCAGCAGCAAGCGCCCCACAGACCTGCTGTCTCTCAGCCACGAGCTCTACAGGACTGTAGAGGCTCCGGCAGCAGTGACTAGAGAGGAGATGCATGCAGCAGCATCCTCCTCCGGTCACAGCCAGCGCCTGACCCGCATGGTGGCTGACTACATGGGGTCGTACAGCGGGCTTGACAGCGATGCCCCTGTTGATCCCATGGAGTATTGGGTCAAGCGCATGGAGATCTGGAGCGAGCTGGCGCAGTACGCCCTGGAAGTGCTGTCCTGCCCCCCTTCCAGCGTGCTGTCCGAGCGCTGCTTCAGTGCAGCTGGTGGCGTGGTCACCGAGAAACGCTCACGTCTGTCTCACAAGTCTGTGGACAGACTGACGTTTCTCAAGATGAACCAGGCGTGGGTGGAAGGCGAGTTCCTGGCCCCTGTTGTCGGCGAGAGGGGGACATGAACTGGCTGCCGGAACCATCGTTAATGTGCCTTACCACCCTTTACCACCTCCTGGCTCCTGCTCACTAAGCCAGCCTGGTTCACTTTGACTATTACGTCGCCTGCAGCCACACATTTTACACCTACAGTGGGCTGCTGTGTACTGCCCTTCTGCTGTCTGTCTGTGTTTCCCACTGCCAGCGTACACAGAATTACCTTCTTCTGCTGCCACTCTGCCACCAGCTATTACGTCAAACAATAGCTATATTGGTTGCAAAACCAAAAACCAAACAAACCATTAAAAAAAAAAAAAAGGTTTAATTTTTCTGAGGTGCCCGGGTTGAAAACTGTGTTGTCCCAGTTGTGTATTGGACACAATGTGGGCTGCACGACCGCTGTCTGGGACCTCCTGTTGTGTTTATTTACAGCCCTGGTATCACCGCTAGGTACCAGGGCTATTATGTCACGCTGCCTACCTGCTGCCACACTCACACTGCTCCTCCATACCTCCTCCTGCTGCTGCTGCTGCTGCTGTCTGTCTGTGTTTCCCACTGCCAGGGTACACAGATGATTTACCTTCTGCTGCCACTCTGCCACCAGCTATTACGTCAAACAATAGCTGCTCGCCTACTCCTCCATTCCTCCTCCTGCTGCTGCTGTCTGTCTGTGTTTCCCACTGCCAGGGTACACAGATGATTTACCTTCTGCTGCCACTCTGCCACCAGCTATTACGTCAAACAATAGCTATATTGGTTGCAAAACCAAAAACCAAACAAACCATTAAAAAAAAAAAAAAGGTTTAATTTTTCTGAGGTGCCCGGGTTGAAAACTGTGTTGTCCCAGTTGTGTATTGGACACAATGTGGGCTGCACGACCGCTGTCTGGGACCTCCTGTTGTGTTTATTTACAGCCCTGGTATCACCGCTAGGTACCAGGGCTATTATGTCACGGCGAGCTGCCTGCCTCATTGACTGCCTGCTGCCACACACTCATCCTCCTCCTCCTGCTGCTGAATTTACCTCCTGCTGTCTTTGTGTTTCCACTGCCAGGGAGCACATACAATGGCGCTTCCAACATGCGTGCGCCCACCAGCTATTTGTTACGCTCAAAAATAGCTGCATTTCTTTAAAAAAAAAATTGAAAAGAGAAATACGTGAAGAAGAAGAAGACGATATTGAAAAGGAAGGAGAAGATGAAGAAGAAGAAGAAGATGAAGAAGAAGATGAAGAAGATGATGAAGAAGATGAAGAAGATGAAGAAGAAGAAGAAGAAGATGATGAAGAAGAAGAAGAAGAAGAAGAAGAAGAAGAAGAAGAAGATGAAGAAGAAGAGGAAGAGGAAGAGGAAGAGGAAGAGGATGAAGATGAAGATGAAGATGAAGATGAAGATGAAGATGAAGACAATATAGAAGAAGAAGATCGAGAAGAAGAAGAAGAAAGATAAAGAAGAAGAAGAACAAGTATATACAGTAACACTACTGAACAAAATTAAGGACACAACTTCTCTTTCCACATTTTTTTTTAAAGGAACATCCCCACATAATCACTTGCTGTTGTTACTTGGAAAAAAAGAGGTTTCTTGCATCATTCACCCTCAAAACAAGTGTTGGAAGCTATTTAAGGCCAATTCGAATAGTCAGCTCGAATAGTTAGCTCGAATACCGACTCGAATAGTGAGCTCGAAGTCCGAGGTCGAATCGAATAGTAAAAATTATTCGACTCGAATATTCGACTGACCTCGAATAATTTACTATTCGAATTCGACCAAACTCGAATTTTAAAAAGGGGTATTTGAGCATCACTACTGTGCTGTGGCGCATCATCAGGACAGGTACAGTAAAGGGGGCACGTCACCGCCGTAGGAGAGTCTATTAGGGATAATTTGTGCACAACTTATGCTGAAGCTAACGCCCCCTTTACTGTACCTGTTTTGAATGCAAGGTGTGTAACCTGCCCGTTAGTCGAGCTCTGCATACTTGTGCAGGTAGTCAATTCAGGTGCAGCGTCTGTTTGGAAGCGCTGCCATTTCCTTCTGCTGTACAAAACTTAAGTATACTTCAGGCTAGCTGCCTCCAGGGGTGTCAGCTTGCATTCAAATTTTAGAATTTAGATTAGTGTTAGCACATAATTTGCATCTGATTTGTATTCAAGGTGTGTATTTAGCCCCAAGGGGCTGGGCATATCTCTGGAGCTTTCACTTCACTTGCAGCCTGTGAGCGCTGCCCATTGCTTGCTGTCTTTTGAACAAATGTGTATACCAGTTATGGCTAGCTGCACCAGGTAAGGATTATGATTTTAATTTTAGACTAGCTAGGGTTCACTGTTGGATATGTTTCACTGCTGAATATGCTTCACTGTTACATTAGTTTGAGGTTTTAACCCTTTTTTTCTTTTTCTTTTTTGGACAATTTTCATTGTTTGAACATGCTTCACTTTTTGATATGTTTCACTGCTAGATTAGTGGTTAGTTTCTCTCCTGTTGGGGCACGTCACCGCCGTAGGAGAGTCTATTAGGGATAATTTGTGCACAACTTATGCTGAAGCTAACGCCCCCTTTACTGTACCTGTTTTGAATGCAAGGTGTGTAACCTGCCCGTTAGTCGAGCTCTGCATACTTGTGCAGGTAGTCAATTCAGGTGCAGCGTCTGTTTGGAAGCGCTGCCATTTCCTTCTGCTGTACAAGAGCTGGGTATAGCTCCTCTGTTTTGTTTTTGTTTTTTATCTGCTCCACCAGTTTGCCGGACAAATCCCGGCAATATGAAAGGAAGGGAGGGGTTCCTCCAATAAATGTAAAATATTTTATATTTGTCATCATGCAGCTGAAAAAAGGCTGCTATTTATTATTATAATTTAGAAAATAGATTTTATTTCTGAAATCTTGTATTTTTAATTTGGGTCCACTTTAAATATTCCCTTTGAAAATCGAAAGGTGAATTTTTATTAGCTGTTTTAGGCTCCCCCTACCTTCCAAAATCTTAATCTCATTCACCCAGTGACCAACTGTGCACAGTTTGAGAACCCTGCCATTAACGGTGTAAGAATGGCTACAGTTTATATTTTACCAGTAAAATTTGTTTTTGGCTCCGCCCACTTTTTGTAACCTGGACACACAGGATGACCTTTTGGTTATCCTTTGCCATGTCCAGCGGGACTGAACACCCGAGTGGAGTCGGGTTTGTGCATCGTCGCCTGCCCACAGTGGTTGGTTGCCTGACTGCAACCTTCCTTTGCGAGTATCGCGTTTGAACATTACCTTATGACATATTGTTGTTTCTGTGTTTTTGTTGTCTCTGTTTTTTCCTCTCGGGGTGTATTCTGACCACCCTCCGCATTTGCACTATTGGTAAACACTCCTTCCTGCCTGTCTTTGTCATGTTCAGTGCTGCGGTTACCAGAAGCTCAGAGCTGTGGACGCTCTGAGCAACCGTTCTCTCTCTATTTTGTCTAATCTTGCTGTGATCTGAGTTGGCTCCTTCACAGTGCATCCCACACTACTTCCTGAGATTACCCAGCATTGTCTGCCTTTGCCTAGTGGGTTCTGATAGTATCTCGGTCTTCCTTCCATCAGTCTCAATACCTTGTGCACTTGAAATGCCTGGGTGCAATCTAGTGCAGTTGTCATTCCTTGGCTGATTCGAGACATCACACTATGGGCTCGATTCATAAACGCGTGACTACTGCTGTCACAGCAGTTATCACGCGATGTGCGGCTCGCAGAGCTTTTCACGTGAACAGCGTTAGTTCACGTGATAAGCGAGGGTTTCCATGCAATCACGTGTGAGTTTCACAGCAGTTATCACGCGTTTGTGAATTGAGCCCAAGAAGTGTGGAGGTGATTGGGGCATAGAGACTGAACCGAAGGCAGGGAATCTGCCAGACCTTACAGCCCCTCTCTGGCTCTAGTGCATATGTGTTGCAGGGCATACATGCTGCTCCACTACTGCCCTGCCCACTTGTGACCACAAACATTTCCTATCATCTCTATAATTTTTTTTTGTTTTTGGCCAGGACTCGATTGAAGTAATGATCCCATGTTGGGGCACCTGTCTTCAACAGATTCATTACAGTGGTTCAAGGTGCCAGAGAAAACCTTTAGGTAAAACATAATGAATCAATATTACATTTAAGAAGTTGGCAAACAAGCTAGGGAGTATAACAATTTAAAAATAAATTACTAAAAGAAGATATTGGTGCTTGGACATTTTTTATGGTTGGTCCAGTACGGTTAAAACTGTTCAAATTACTGAGGAAAGTCCAGTTCTGTAGATGGAGTTCCCTGGCTTCCTGCAGGCCACTCTCTAGTTGAAAATGTGTCCAAGGTTTCCTTCCTCAGAGAACAGGAATGTCCCCAGCTTTTATAGTCATTTGTGTGAGTGTGTGTGAACATTGACATAAATCACATCTTGTGGTCAAATTACATGAAAAATTATATACCTACTCAGTGAGCAAAAAAGTGACCTTTCACTACACTCAGAAGTTTTAGGGCCCATTTCCACTATTGCAAATTCGCATGCGTTTTACGTATGCAAATTCGCATAGCCAATACAAGTGGATTGGACTGTTTTCACTTGTCAGGATTCCTTTGCGTTTTTCTGTGCAGAAAAAAGCTGCACGGCAGAGCCATCAGAATTCCCATATCGCATACCGCTATGCAAATCGCATACAATGTATTTAATAGGGAATTCGCATGCGGTTTTAGTATGCGAATTTTCATGAGAATTCACATGTGAATTCGCATGGAATCAATGGAAAAGCACACAGGCACTGGCATGGTTAAATCTGCATACATCGTCATCCATGCGGATTCGCATGCGAATTCACATACAACCGCATGCGAAATTCGCATCCGCATGTGAATTTTTACCGCGGCGATTCGCACCGCACAAGTGGAAACAGGACCTCAGGGAGAACCTGACACTGAGCCTGCTAAGCTGCAGACAGAGTCAAAAACCTACAGGTGGCCACTCGCGATAAAATAAAATAATCCAATTTTATTAAAAAATGATCGGTTGTACAGAAAAGTTGATTTTTTTTAATTCATTAAAGAAATCTGTTCCAAATTCCCCACTTTCATTGATATAAGTCAAATGGGAGTGGTGGATTTTTCAAATCAATTTTTATGAAAATTAAATGGTGTGGTAGATTTTCTTAAAGTGGACCTGAACTCAAAACTTCCTCGCTGCTCTAAAAGATAAGCAACAGCATAATAACCTTTACAGAAAAACATTTCTTTGTCACACCTGATACAAATTCTAAAATAAATCTGCAGTTTCTACTTCCTGATTCATGGAAGCAGACATATTGTTTACAGCCTGTACTTTCAAATGAGCTTATCTGCTTATCTGTCATAGGCAGCTATGTGACACATGGGAGAGATCAGATTACAATTTGTGATTCGACACAGATGAGGGGGGATTAGACAGGCTGAACTCTCTAAATACATCCAGAGTGCATTTCTCTGTTTTCCTTCTGTCCTGTGCAAGAGTTTAGGTCCACTTTAATGTATAGGCCCAAGCAAAAAATTTTTCTAATTTTTCTTTCATAAATGGGTAAAAATTCAACATGTGTGTGGTACATTGGTAAGATTTTTCAGATGTTAGAATGAATCAATCAATCTTGGTCAGATTTTTTTAAATGTTACAATCAATCAACTTTTTTTTATTGAAAAGAAATAAAAAAAATTGTATTGTGTTTGGCCACCTTTAGGCAGGTCACTTGCCTGTTTTTTGTGTGTGGTTTCTGCACAGAAAAGGGCATTTAAATGGAAAGCTCATGTTAATCAGTGGGCTAGTTAACACTTGAAAGGGTTTTTTTTCGCTCACAGAAAAAAAAACCAGACATCATGCAGCATAATTACGCTCATTGTACAGATGTATGAACAGAGGCGCCAAAACAGGATAATAAAAATGTCTAAAACCATTTAAAAGGGGAAGTTATGGTGGACTTACCTTCCTCTTAGACTAACAGACATGAACTTGTTATTTTTTAGAACAAAGAATAACATTAGGTGCTCTGCTATGCAACGTGTTTCACAGGTACAGTCCTGCTTCATCAGGCAAATAACAGAGAAAGCTAACGTGGGTCTGGATCGCAGCCAAACACCTCTGGACTAGTCTACTCCACCCTTGGTGGAGGGGTGTTGCCCCTTTTTTTCTGTCTACAGAGAGCGACTTCCAGGGGCGCCTCTAGGCATAGGCAGTACAGGCCATTGCCTGGAGTGCCATTGGTCCTGGGGGGCGCCATGTTGCTGGATTAAGCCCCACCCAAAATTAAGCCACACCCCTGTGGGTGTTCTATTACTTGCTTATGCTGCATCTACTTAGCGTAAGTTGCAGGCAGCTGACACTTCTGTGCCTTGTGCATCCTTCTTTCATCCTTTGTGCCATCTCTGCCTCCTTCTGTGCCCTTTGTGCCTCCTTCTGTCCCCCTGTGCCTCCTTATGTCTCCTTTGTCTTTATTTGTCCCCTTGTGCTACCTCTGCCCTCCTGTTCCTCCTTCAGTCCCACTCTGCCTCCTTCTGTTCTCCTGTGCCTCCTTCTGTATTCCTTTGTGCCTCCTTATGTCTCCATGTGCCTCCTCAGTCCCCATGTGCCACCTCTGTCCCCTGTGCCTTCCTCTGTCCCCCTCTGCCTCCCTCTGTTCCCCTTTCGTGCCTCCTTCTGTCCCCCTGTGACTCCTTCTGTCCCCCTTTGTGCCTCATTCTGACCTATTGTAGAGGGTGCCAGGCCGACCAGTCGGTCATGAGTGCTGTGCAGGGGGGACAGTGGTCATACCCCCCCGCCAGATGATGTGTCCCCAGGTGGTGAACAGGCTTGTGGCATCTAATAGACGCCGCGTCAGTTCACTGGCCTGCAGCCCGTAAGCTCACTTCTGCAGCCTTACATTACGTGTATTTTCTGGTGAAACACTGCACGCATTGCAAATTTTCTGAAGAAAAATGCTGCCGCATTATGATTATTTCCTGGTGAAACGCTGCTGCATTACGATTATTTTCATGGAAGGGCGCCATGGGGTGGGGGCGCCACAGATTTTCTCGCCTGGAGTGACAAAATGGCTAGAGGCGCCCCTGGCGACTTCTTATACCTGAGTGGAGTCAGGTCATAATTCTCCCCACCTACTCTTTTAGGGGCTACCTGTGCAGTAATCCACGTTTGTGAGTATACTTCTTATATTCTTGTAACCTTTTGTGAATTACTAAAATACTACACTATATTGGGCTCTCGGTCTGCATTTCTATTTTACAAATGCACATTGTGTGTGTTTTTCTCTATCAATTTCATAATCATAATCTGTACACTCTCAAGAGATTCAAATTACCCTTTGACCTGCTCACAGCAGTGCAGGCTTCTGTAAACATGTGCATTTGTTAGCTGGTAAAGCTGAATGAATACTCACCACCCGACAGTTCCAACAATGTCCTCTTGATGACAAGCATTCAGTGACTCCTCTTCCTGCTTGCTATGCGTGGAGTCGTTGGGTATCTTAAAGATCCACCGTGATGGTCGTTATCGCTGTGCATTGCTTAACGCCATTTGCATGATTGCTTGCCTGTACCCTTGTCACAGGATTGTGGAAACGACCATTTGTCGCTCAAAAATTGCTGATTGTCAGAAAAATTGTTGCTGACTGCTAGGGATGCTGACTGCTGAGGACTTCTTTAAGTCTATAGAGTCTATTGATTTATCAGGAGGTGGGCTAAAGATCTGTAGCAAGCATTAAACTGTGAACTCTGGTTATGGTGTTTTGATCCAATATATACTGATACTTTTATATGTTGTATTTAATTTGAAATTATGCAGTTGGGCCAGTAAAACACCTTTCCTGTTTATTTTGATTGACCCAGTTCCAGGCTGCATAAAATTTGCATACAAGCCAGAGTTATTAGCATCTCATTGGCCATCTGTACACCGGAATGTTTTGTGGACAGTATTAAAAGGAAATACCGTATTTTTCGGACTATAAGACGCTCCAGACTATAAGACGCACCTATACTAAACCTAGGCGTCTAGTGGACCTTTCCCCCCAAACTGTCACTTCCCAGAATGACCCCCATTGTTGACAGGACATCATTAACAAGCAATAATTAATTTTTCAGGTCAGAGGAACATTCCTGATCTGTCTAGCATTGGTTTACAGTCCATATTCCACTTGTGAGGGACTGAGCCAAAGGTGAACTTACATCTTTAGACGCATACATGCTGCAGCCCGCATGCTCCTATCCTCTGCCTCCATCTGCAGCCGCTTTCAAGAAGGCACCCCTAGAACTGGCGGCGGGTGTTAATCAGCGATGTCCCACGTGTTAAGGAGTCAGGCGTGCGGGCATCCATCTGCGGGCACACATGCAGTGAACTGGCGGTGAGTGGGAAATTGGCCATGTCCCACGTGTTCAGGAGTGAGGCAGACATCCATCCATCTGCGGGCATGACACATGCTGCAGACTAGCCAGCAGCCCGCACGCTCCTCTCCTCTGCCTCAGTCTTTCTCAGTATGCAGCCGGTTTTAAAACTCACGCAGCGCTACCGCTACCGGCTTCCCGTACTTCCTGGTTTATGACGCCCTATCACCGCGTGACCTGAAAGAGCATGTGAGGTCACGCGGTGAAAGGGCGTCACAAACCAGGAAGTACGGGAAGCCGGTAGCGCTGCGTGAGTTTTGAAACCGGCTGCATACTGAGAAAGACTGAGGCAGAGGAGAGGAGTGTGCGGGCTGCAGGCTAGTCTGCAGCATGTGTCATGCCCGCAGAGGGATGGATGGATGTCTGCCTCACTCCTGAACACGTGGGACATGGCCAATTTCCCACCCACTGCCAGTTCACTGCATGTGTGCCCGCAGATGGATGCCCGCACGCCTCACTCCTTAACACGTGGGACATCGCTGATTAACACCCGCCGCCAGTTCTCTGCATCTCTGCCCACAAATGGATGGCCGCCTCCTGCACATTCTAGACATCACTGATCTCCCACCCGCTGCCTCTTCTAGGAATGCCTGCAGATGGAGGAACCAGGAGAAGAGAATGCCGGCTGGTAATTGCTCTGTTGAAATCGTATATTCGGACTTTAAGATGCACAGACTTTTTCCCTCCAGTTTTGGGGAAGAAAAAGTGCGTCTTATAGTCTGAAAAATACAGTACATCATAACATATAGAAGAATAGATATTAAAACCAGAGCAAAACCACATGTTTATGATTAATGTGTTTCCTTTCACAGAGGACATCAAAGGTTTTCGCCAGCAGCTGTTGGAGTATGATGATCCGGAACTGCGAAAAATATCTGAGTATTTCAAGGATGATCTTATCTACCTTATGGAGACTGTAGATACTCAAAACTTATTTTTGCATCTAAATAGATGGATAGCTCTGGACAAAAAGGTAACCTTATAAAAAGTTAAGTGATTCTTATGCTTCAAATTTGTTCTTTGCATTCCTCGATTTATACCCCTGTGACACTACCCTTCAATTCCTCCTTCCTTTGATTGTTCAAACATCAGCAAAACAGTATTCCTCGCACACAATACATCTTCTGGGTAGACCAATACTTTATAAGTATAAACAGACATGCAACTTCACTTAGACCTTGCCCCCACACTTAAAGTCCAGAAATAGGCTTCGTCTTAAACTATTTAAAACATTAGATAGGTTGTTTAGGGACTTTATTTGGGGACAAGGAAGAGTAAAAATTAAGTTGCAGCACCTTCAATATTCTAAAGAGGAGGGAGGCTTGGCGGTACCCAATCCTTGGGTTTACTACCTAGATTCTCAGCTACAACATTTGGTGGGTTGGGGGAATGAGGAGCTATTTGATTCAAGTAGAAAGCTATTCAACTATGCTCTCAAATCTAGTTCAATATACGCAGCCTTGGAGGCTGGATTATGTGGTCTTCAGGGGGGAAAGGTACCTTGCTTTACGCTAATGCAAAAGATCTGGAACAGGGTGCGTCTCATGCAAGACGTTGAAGGGATTACAAACTATACCCCACTTAATGCTACAGCCCGGTTAGAGGAATTTTGTCCTTTCTGTCAGATTGGGTTGGGGGGGGGGGGGGATCTCCTCACTAGTCCAGGTGTTAAATGAGGAGGAAGTGAAACCTTTTCCTGAAATTTTACAACTGCTTCAAAAACCTAACTCTTTATTATTACAGTTCCAGTATATGCAATTAAAACATGCAGTCAGAAAGCAGCGCTCGTATGATGGGCGTAGCGGTTTTATCTCAACTTGCTACTCTTTGATTCTTGGACTATTCTTGAGGAAGTTCCCTCTAAGTTGCTATGTGAAATGGACGCAAGATTTGGGTGATTTATCAATAGAAGATTGGACTGAGATCCTTCAGAACGTCCCCCTGGTCTCTAAAAATGCCTCTCAGAAATTATCACAATTGAATATCCTTCACAGAAATTTATTAACCCCTAAACGTCTTTTCTCCATGAAGTATAGACAGGACCCAATTTGCCCTAGGTGTAGTAGAGATCACGGAGACCTATTACACATGCGCTGTCCCAAACTATATAGATACTGGGGGGATGTCCTAGATCTTATTGATGTGGTTTCTAAGCAACGCTCCAAAAGATATGTGCAAGCTTGTATTTTGGGCTTATCTTCTGAGCCAAAATTACAGGAGCACACTCAAATTATGGTACATCGCTTATTATTTCAAGCTAGGAAACTGATTTTAATGAAATGGAAGGACTCAAGCCCTCCGACGGTTGATACCGTATTTGGCGCCGTATAAGACGCACTTTTTCTCCCCAAAAAGTGGGGAGAAAAAGTCCCTGCGTCTTATACGGCAAAGGCAGGGAATCCCCGACTTACGAACGCCCGCCGATACGAACCGCCGACCCGCCGCCATCGGGGATTCCCTGCCTTTGTCCCCGCTGTGCCTGATGCGTCATTGATGACGCGTCATTAGATGCCCGACACTAGAGGAAGCCGCACGGAGAAGCCAGATGTCTTGATTCGCCGCGGGCAAGATGGAGGAGGTAAGCTGTTGCTGCCGCCGCTGCACTGGGGGGGCCACAGAGACACAAGGGGGGGAGGAGACGCGCAGGCAGGGACACGAGCCAGGCACAGCGGGGACACGGGGGATGCCAAACGGGCACAGGGGGCTGCCAGGAGGACACGGGGGCTGCCAGGAGGGCACAGGGGGCTGCCAGGAGGACACAGGGGGCTGCCAGGAGGACACAGGGGGCTGACAGGAACACACAGGGGGCTGACAGGAACACACAGGGGGCTGACAGGAACACACAGGGGGCTGCCAGGAGGACACAGGGGGCTGCCAGGAGGACACAGGGGGCTGCCAGGAGGACACAGGGGGCTGCCAGGAGGACAAAGGGGCTGCCAGGAGGACACAGGGGGCTGCCAGGAGGACACAGGGGGCTGCCAGGAGGACATAGGGGGCTGCCAGGAGGACACAGGAGGACACAGGGGGCTGCCAGGAGGACACAGGGGGCTGCCAGGAGGACACAGGGGGCTGCCAGGAGGACACAGGGGGCTGCCAGGAGGACACAGGGGGCTGACAGGAACACACAGGGGGCTGACAGGAACACACAGGGGGCTGACAGGAACACACAGGGGGCTGACAGGAACACACAGGGGGCTGACAGGAACACACAGGGGGCTGACAGGAGGACACAGCGGTCTAACAGGAGGACACAGGGGAGTCCAGGACATGGAAGGACAAGGGGGTCACACCAGAGGACACAGGGAGGAGACATGGGGCATACAGGGGGAGACATGGGGCATACAGGAGGACACATGGGGACACATGAGGAACATAGGAGGACACCATTTGGGGGAGGACATGTACAAGATGCTCCTGATATATAGACGCTCCAGACCAGGTTTCGATTATTTTTTTCCCTGATTTTTGCCCTCTAAACCTGGGTGCATCCTATATGTCGGAGCGTCTTATACGCCGCGAAATACGGTATGTGGATTAAGCAGGTGAATACATACTTAAAAATGGAGAAGCTTATATACGCTCACAGAAACGCATCACATAAATTTGATAAGATTTGGTTAGACTGGCTAGATACTCCTGGGTTACCAGATTTTTCCCTAATCCAAGATAGGCTATTTGGTGGTCTTATGTAAAGCAAGTTTAGGTTATTTGATTGCTGTTATTCAGGTACGGGGTCATGCGGTCTCTCATATAAAGGTATTCTTCACATGAGTATTACTGAATCGGGACCAGGTCATGTAAGTGGGGAGGGTGGGCTGTCCACGTGGTTATAGAACGATTTATCTGTAATATACGTCTTATGTATAGGGGGTCTTCTTGCTGCATTCATTGATATGTTGTTTCAAAACAAAGTTTGTATTTGATTTATAATGTTTAATAAAGGCTGATTTAAAAAAAAAGTCCAGAAATATCCAATGCATCAGAAACCTCAAATTAATCCAGTGATGTGAACAGTGATTGTTATAGATGATAAATCACATATACATCACCCCTCCGGGGTTGCTGCCTGTCACAAGGACAAGTAGTCGACAATTGTTTCACACTAGTTGCGCTTTATCATACACTTTGCTCCATGGCGGTAAGAAGCTCACCGCTATTGCTGACAATCCGGCATTATAACATGCCAAGCCGTCCTCCACGCCGTCACATCCACCTATAGTGATCCACACTGGTAACCAGGTGCACACATTGCGTCAAAACAGACACATGGTGCATCACCTGGGTAACCGTGGAAAATGTCAGAATGAGATGGATAATCCCTCTCAGCATGTAGACATAAGGGGAAAGTGATTTTGCAGGTGAGGAGTGGTGAGGCAAGCATGGCCAGATGGAAAAAGGTTGCTGCTAGTAGCTATAAGGACTATTGTATATACAACACTAATCTTATGCTCAAATGGGAAATGGCTACAAGGGAAGTACAGTGATGTGAAAAACTATTTGCCCCCTTCCTGATTTCTTATTCTTTTGTATGTCTGTCACACTTAAATGTTTCTGCTCATCAAAAACCGTTAACTATTAGTCAAAGATAACATAATTGAACACAAAATGCAGTTTTAAATGATGTTTTTTATCATTTAGTGAGAAAAAAAAACTCCAAACCTACATGGCCCTGTGTGAAAAAGAAATTGCCCCCTGAACCTAATAACTGGTTGGGCCACCCTTAGCAGCAATAACTGCAATCAAGCGTTTGCAATAACTTGCAACGAATCTTTTACAGCGCTCTGGAGGAATTTTGGCCCACTCATCTTTGCAGAATTGTTGTAATTCAGCTTTATTTGAGGGTTTTCTAGCATGAACCGCCTTTTTAAGGTCATGCCACAACATCTCAATAGGATTCAGGTCAGGACTTTGACTAGGCCACTCCAAAGTCTTCATTTTGTTTTTCTTCAGCCATTCAGAGGTGGATTTGCTGGTGTGTTTTGGGTCATTGTCCTGCTGCAGCACCCAAGATCGCTTCAGCTTGAGTTGACGAACAGATGGCCGGACAATCTCCTTCAGGATTTTTTGGTAGACAGTAGAATTCATGGTTCCATCTATCACAGCAAGCCTTCCAGGTCCTGAAGCAGCAAAACAACCCCAGACCATCACACTACCACCACCATATTTTACTGTTGGTATGATGTTCTTTTGCTGAAATGCTGTGTTACTTCTACGCCAGATGTAACGGGACACGCACCTTCCAAAAAGTTCAACTTTTGTCTCATCGGTACACAAGGTATTTTCCCCAAAGTCTTGGCAATCATTGGGATGTTTTTTAGCAAAATTGAGACAAGCCTTAATGTTCTTTTTGCTTAAAAGTGGTTTGCGCCTTGGATATCTGCCATGCAGGCCGTTTTCTCTTTCTTATGGTGGAGTCGTGAACACTGACCTTAATTGAGGCAAGTGAGGCCTGCAGTTCTTTACATGTTGTCTTGGGGTCTTTTGTGGCGCCTCGGATGAGTTTTCTCTGCGCTCTTGGGGTAATTTTGGTTCGGCCGGCCACTCCTGGGAAGGTTCATCACTGTTCCATGTTTTTGCCATTTGTGGATAATGGCTCTCACTGTGGTTCGCTAGAGTCCCAAAGCTTTAGAAATGGCTTTATAACCTTTACCAGACTGATAGATCTTAATTACTTTTGTTCTCATTTGTTCCTGAATTTCTTTGGATCTTGGCATGATGTCTAGCTTTTGAGGTGCTTTTGGTCTACTTCTCTGTGTCAGATAGCTCCTATTTAAGTGATTTCTTGATTGAAACAGATGTGGCAGTAATCAGGCCTGGGGGTGACTACAGAAATTGAACTCAGGTGTGATAAACCACAGTTAAGTTATTTTTTAACAAGGGGGGCAATCACTTTTTCACACAGGGCCATGTAGATTTGGAGTTTTTTTTCTCACTAAATAATAAAAACCATCATTTAAAACTGCATTTTGTGTTCAATTGTGTTATCTTTGACTAATAGTTAACGGTTTTTGATGAGCAGAAACATTTAAGTGTGACAAACATGCAAAAAAATAAGAAATCAGGAAGGGGGCAAATAGTTTTTCACATCACTGTATATAGATTTGCAAAACCATCCGGACAAAGGTGACATAATAAAGATGTTTAATGATACTAGTTCTGGCAATCAGTAACCCCTTTCCTTTGACACAGCTTGCCATTCAGCCTTCTCACTGGGGTTTTATTGAAGGCTTTCAGAACTGTAGACAAAGTAACACTTGGACTGGTTTTCGATTGTATGTACAATCAATTAGGGATGCTCATTCGGACTCTGCAGAGTTGAAATTTCCATATTTCCAATCGAAAATCTGCATTCCAGATCCGAATTCAAAAATTGGAAAATGATATCGGCAAACGGATATAGGAATTCCGTGGAAATCCGGTTCACCGTAACTCGGTAATTTTAGCCCAATTACAGAACTCGGAAGCATTGCACCGATCAGAGAATGCATATTTGTTCTGCAAAATTTTAATTGTAGACCAATCACACGACTGGTTTTTCATTATTCTGATGCATAAAATTACTAGTAAAATACTCCTCAAAAATCGGAAATCGGAAAAATGGAAAATCAAAATTTGGGAAATTCTTACAAATGAATGAAATTAAATATTGTGAAATAACATGTAAATATATTAACAAAGTCTGAGCAGTCTTTGGAATTACCATGTTCATTGGAATTATAAGTCCAAGAAGTTTTGTGAGAAAGTTCTTTGTTCAGAGTCCAAATAAAAGCAAGTTGTGCCCGGGGGCCAGTTGAGCCTGCAGATCTGAGATGGATGGATCAAAGGGTGAGCTGAAGAGAAGCATGGAAGTTCCAAGGATGGTTTGTGTGCCAGACTTTTTGTGATTCTCCCTGAGGGGGAGGAGTTGAAAGGAGAAATGATCTCACCTTAAAGCGGGATTGTCAGCCACAAAACCAAATTCTATTTAAACACTGCAGTGTGTTTAAAATGCTGCCAGAAATCTCTCCCTTGCAAGTACAAGCTCTCCAATCTATTCAGGAATCTCTCTGCTGTTATTATATTTCCTTAGTCCCCCAGGCTCTTTTCTTTGCCATTGCCAACGACCCTCCCACATTCATGCTTCTCACTGATTGGCTGAGCAGACTGCTGCCTAGCTGAAACATGATCCCCTGCTCACTTGTGTTTACAAGCAAGGCTGAAGTGACTCAGCAAGTGGAGGAGAAAAGAAAAACAATTTAGGGGAAGAAATGACATCAGGATTTAGCTACAAACTGTGGACAAAAGACATGGCCCCCACCAGGAACAGAATTCTCTTCATTTACTATATACATTTTTTTTTTTAAGTTCAGAGGTACCCTTTGCTGGAACGGTGAGCTGTACAGGAAGCGAAGGTTACAGGAAGCGTCTAGACTATCCAGTGGCTTCCTTCAACAGAAATAAATATCTGATTTTTACTTTTTAAAATGCTTCAGGTGTCATTTAAAGGCTTTATCTTTACTTGCAAACAAATTTAGCTCTATATTCAATGGGAAATAGTACAAAGGAAAGAAATAAAATATTTAAAAGGAGAATTTTAATTTCTCATGAGAACCTGCACATTTTCAATTTGATTCTTCTAACAAGTTTTTAAAGTTTTAGGACCAAAGCCAAAAAAGACAGGAAAAGTTGTGTACTGCTAGATAGGCTGCTTTTCTTTCAAACGTTAAGATAAACGTAGTGGGGTATCCTATTATTATGATTATAATTTTATGTATTTAGATAGCACTGACATCTTCTGCAGCACATTACAGAGTACATAGTCATGTCACTGACTGTCCTCAGAAGGGCTTACAATCTAATCCTACTATAGTCATAGTCTAATGTCTTAACATATTAATATGTATTTATATAGCACTGATGTCTTCTGCAGCACATTACAGGGTACATAGTCATGTCACTGACTGTCCTCAGAGGAGCTCACAATCTAATCCCTACCATAGTCAGAGTGTAATCTCCTACCATATTATTATTATGTATTTATATAGCACTGACATCTTCTGCAGCACTTTACAGAGTACATAGTTATGTCACTGACTGTCCTCAGAGGAGCTCACAATCTAATCCTACTATAGTCATAGTCTAATGTCCTACCATATTATTATTATTATTATTATTATTATGGTATTTATTAGAGATGGCTTGAACCTCCGATTTTAGGTTCGCGAACATCGAACGCGAACTTCTGCAAAAGTTCGCGTTTGCGCGAACCATGCAAACCGCAATAGACTTCAATGGGCAGGTGAACTTTCAAAACTACAAACACCAATTCTAGTCACAAAAGTGTTGGAAAAGATGTTTCAAGGGGTCTAACACCTGGAGGGGGGCATGGCGGAGTGGGATACATGCCCAAAGTTCCGGGGAAATTACGGATTTGACGCACAGCAGGGTTTTAAGGGCAGAAATCACATTGCATTCCTAAATTGGAGGCACAAAGTGCTTTAAAACATCTTGCGTGTGTATACATCAATCAATAGTAATAGTAATTAGTGTACTGCTTCACACTGACAGACCAAACTCACTGTGTAATGCACCGCAAACAGCTGTTTGTGTAGTGGTGGCCGTGCTATATTGGTGCACACGATGGTGAGAGTGCAGGCGATGGCGGTTTTCAAGCCCATATGGTTGGGCTGAGGTAGCTCAATGACAGAACAACAGTGACTGAGTGTCCAGCTGATCTAATTTGATCTGTCAACAATGAAGCAACAACCTTATTATCTTGGGTCAGGTGTGCCCCCCAACACACTCATATAGCCGGTCATTGCTTTATTGTGATACGCAAGCCCCTTCACCGCGGCAAGGTAACGATCACGAAGGGGAATTGACACATGTACATGCCTTTTGTTTTGTTGTGCAGGCAGAAAAATTAGGCAGGCATGTACACGCACCAGAAAAAAATTGTTTTTGTTAGCGGCCGCTGCTGCAGCGGCCTTAAAAGTTCAGGACTCCACCTGGAGTCCTGGACCCTGTTGGTGGTGGCGGAGAAGGCAGTCAAGCAGCCCGCAGGCAGAGATGCTGTGTGGGGACCAACTTAGTCTTGGGGCAGGCAGTCACACGGCATGCAGGCAGAGATGTTGTGTGTGGGGACTGACTTAATCTTGGGGCAGGCCTGACCGTGCTTTGCAAACCAGGAATCCATGGTCAGATGGACCCTTGACCCAACGCTGTTTGCCAGAGATGACACCACTTGTCTTTCAACATCCCGGTACAGTTTGGGTATCGCCTGTTTTTGAGAAACCATTGCAGCCTGGTATCTTCCACTGCGGTGTGTGGCTTTGCTTTTGTGTGATGCTTTTCCTCAGGTGGTCATCCCATTGCAGTTTGTGCTATTTCATCATGTGCCTTCGTAAGGCAGTTGTCCCTACGTGGGTCTTGGTCTTTCCATGGCTCAGTTTTCGGTGGCAGAGAGTACAGATGGCAGCGCTCTCATCTGAGGCAGACACACACAAAAATTTCCACACTGCTGAGCCCTGGGATGATGGCACTTTGGTGATGGCTGCCGACTGAGTGTTAAGTGGGGTGCCAGAATCAGAGCAGGAGGAGGAAGATATGTGTTCTGTGTTAAATAGTCAACTACGTCCTGACAATATTGGGGGTTGATGGCACGTGCCTTCTTCTGAACACTGTACTTTGGGGCCTCACGAAATCACGACAGCATGACCTCGAACAGACCTACTGGATGGCCTGCCTCTGGCTCTGCCTCTGCCTGTTGTTTTGTCCATATTGGGGGGATGAAGTGAAAGGTATGCACTGACTTGACTAATACAATGTGCAGTCACACAGATGCAGTAAAAGGTATACACTGACTGCTGGTATAATACAATGTGCAGTCACACAGGTGCAGTGAAAAGGTTACAGGGACTGCTGGTATAACAATGTGCAGTCACACAGGTGCAGTGAAAAATGATGCACTGACTGCTGGTATATAAAACAGCATGCTGTCACACAGATGTAGTGAAAGGTATGAAGTGACTGCTGGTAGAACAATGTGCAGTCACACAGGTGCAGTGAAGGTATGCAGTGACTGCTGGTAGAACAATGTGCGGTCACACAGGTGCAGGGAAAGGTATGGAGTGACTGCTGGTATAACAATGTGCAGTCACACAGGTGCAGTGAAAATGTATGCACTGACTGCTGGTATATTAAAAAGTGTGCTGTCACACAGATACAGTGAAAGGTATGCAGTAACTGCTGGTATAACAATGTGCAGTCACACAGGTGCAGTGAAAATGGATGCACTGACTGCTGGTATATAAAACAGCATGCTGTCACACAGATGTAGTGAAAGGTATGAAGTGACTGCTGGTAGAACAATGTGCAGTCACACAGGTGCAGTGAAGGTATGCAGTGACTGCTGGTAGAGCAATGTGCGGTCACACAGGTGCAGGGAAAGGTATGGAGTGACTGCTGGTATAACAATGTGCGGTCACACAGATGCAGTGAAAGGTATGCAGTGACTGGTATATAAAACACCGTGCGGCCACACAGGTGCAGTGAAAGGTATGCAGTGACTGGTATTATAATACAATGTGCAGCAGTCACGCTAGGCACTTAATGTGCTGGGCCTGGCACAGTAAAGCAATTAGGAAGGGCCAGCTGCGACAGACAGGGCTGTATATGCAGTGTCAGGGGGCCACACAAAAAAACACATAACAAGAACATTAGCTCTCAAAAGAGCTGTTTTAGGGTGCTTTTCATCGACAAATATCAGCAAGGAGCAAGCTAACAAACCTCCTAACTATCGCTCTCCCTATCTCTTCAATGTCTCTCTCTTCTCTCACTAATACAGCAGCAGACAGAGTGAGAAAATGGCCAACGCTGCTGCCTTTTATAGGGGGGGCGAAGCTCCAGGAGGTAGTGCTGCCCAGTGATGCTCGGATGGAGGTCGTGATCACGACTTGCCGTGATTCCACGACCATTTTTCAGCTATCCGCCACGGGTATTCGTCGCCGTGGATCAATTTTCATTCACTAAAATCCGCTTTGAGAGACCGTGAATGAACGCATATTAATCATCTCATTACCCAGTGATACCCTTCACTTAGGTTGTACTGTGCTCACTGGTATTAATCATCTCATTTTTCAGTGATTCATTAGCAACATGCCTGGCAGGGTTCGTGGGGGTGTCAGGAAAGGGAGTTCCATTGCTTCAACCACTTCTGGGTCTGCTCCACGGCCAGGGAGAGGACGCCCAGCTGTACGAGGTCGTAGTGCAGCAGAAAGGGCAGCACAACCTGGGCCGAGTCAGCCGACGCCGTTATCCCAATATTTTAAAACTTCTGGTCCCCGTGTGGTGGTTGAGCAGATGGAACCTGACGTATTGATGGACATCATGACTGCATCCCAGACCTCTACTGTGAGCAGCACTCCAAGCAGCAGCAGCAGCCAATGCCCCACGGTTGCTGTGACATCCACCCCAGCAGCCAGTGGTCAGCAGCCCTCCCAGGACGACAGCGCTCTGTCCCTCAGTCTGGCATCTGGGAACATATTGATGGCTGAAGCTCAGGACCTACTGGGGACTGATATGGAGGAGATTCAGCACGGGAAAGAATCACAACTGTTATTGGACGATGTTGCTGAGGAGGGGTCTGTGTCTGGGGATGTAGGGGCGGAAGAGGAGGTGGGGGTCCAGTCAGAGGAAGAGCTTGATTATGATGATGATGATGATGATGATGATGATGATGATGATGATGTTGTGGACCGTCTGTATGTGCAGCCTGAGTCCGGGGAAGAATGGTCGGAGCAGAATGACGAGTCACCTAGGCCTAGGCAAGGATATCGCCATATGTCAGGCAGGGGCTGGAGCAGCAGTGGGGGTGGAGGAAGTAGACAGGACACTGCTTCAGCCAGTACCCCCACCACGCAACCCCAAAGCACAGATTGTTTCGCTGCACCCTCTGCTAGCGGTAGCGTACAGGGCCACAGTAAATTGAAGTCACCGGTATGGAACTTTTTTGAGGTGTCAAGCCAGGACACAAAATATGCGGTCTGTAAATTATGCAGCAACAAAGTGAGCCTTGGGAAAAATATGTCCAAGATGGGTATCTCATCCCTCCAGGGCCACCTGAAGAGCTGCCACTGCCATCAGTATGAGGAGTTCAAGAGGAGGCAGGCAATGTACGCAGGGGGTGCTGAGAGCACAAGGCCAAGCACCACAGCAGCATCATCCCTCCCTCAGGGTCGTGAATCCCCCGCCGCAGCAGCAGTACTAGCACGCAAGCGCTATTCCACCTCGGCTACTCAGGACACAGACATTGAGGCTGGCAGCCAGTCGTCTCTCTCCTCTGTCTCCCCTGCATCACATCGTCATCAAACCCTGCTGAGCGACACCTTTCATTGTCTGACCAAGCCTCTGCCTCCAAGCCGTAGGCAAATCCGCAAGCAAAATGGCTTGCTGACCCGGGCCATGGCATCACAGCTCCTTCCCTACTCCCTGGTGCAGGAGGGGAGCGATATGCGGACACTGCTCCAATTTGGCAACCCCAAGTGGCAAATCCCCAGTCGACACTATTTTTCCAGGGACGCCATCCCAGCACTGCACAAGTTTGTGGTGGAAATCGTGGCCCGTTCACTCGACTACTCTGTGGGCGAGCGGGTCCATGTCACCATGGACTCGTGGAGTAGCCGATTTGGGACAGGTCGCTACCTGTCCTTTACGGCCCACTGGGTGACACTGTTGGAAGGGAGGGAAGACGAGTGCAGCAGCCCAGTTAGTGGTGCCACCACGCAGGATCAGGGGGGATGCAGCAGGCTCCTCTCATCCCACTCCCTCCACACCGGCAAAGAAAGCCCGCCTCAGCAGCAGCAGCACCAAGCCTTGACACTGCCAAGCGCTGCTAAAATTGGTGACCCTGGGGAAGGAGAAGATTATGGCCACCAATGTCCTGGCCACCCTCAAAGCGGAGGTGGCTGACCCCCAGAGGCCCGTAAGTGGGGTATGTGGCAGCCAATAAGGGGGCCAACCTGGTGGCCACAGTGCAGCAGGGAAACCTCCAGCACATCCCCTGCTTGGCCCACGTGCTGAATCTTGTGGTGCAGCGCTTCCTGTGCACCTACCAGGGGATGAATGACGTGCTGCAAGATGCCTGGGAGGTGGTACAGTTTTTCCGCCGCTCAGCCACTGCCTCTGCACTCCTGTCCACCTTACAGCGAGCCACACCGCCTGATAATAGATATGCCAACTCGCTGGAATTCAAATCTGGCCATGTTGGAGCGGCTGTGTCAGCACAGGCTGGCTCTTAGGGCTTACATGTTAGACCCAAGTGTCCCCAGTAGTGTTGGGCGAACATCTAGATGTTCGGGTTCGGGCCGATTAGGCCGAACATGGCCGCGATGTTCGGGTGTTCGAGCCGAACTCCGAACATAATGGAAGTCAATGGGGACCCGAACTTTTGTGCTTTGTAAAGCCTCCTTACATGCTACATACCCCAAATTTACAGGGTATGTGCACCTTGGGAGTGGGTACAAGAGGAAAAAATTTTTTTGCAAAAAGAGCTTATAGTTTTTGAGAAAATTGATTGTAAAGTTTCAAAGGAAAAACTGTCTTTTAAATGTGGAAAATGTCATGTTTCTTTGCACAGGTAACATACTTTTTTTCGCCATGCAGTCATAAATGTAATACAGAGAAGAGGTTCCACGAAAAGGGACCGGTAACGCTAACCCAGCACCAGCAGCAGCACACGTGATGGAACAGGAGGAGGCGCAGGAGGAGAAGGCCACGCTTTGAGACACAACAACCCAGGCCTTGCATGAGGACAAGAAGCGTGCGGATAGCATGCTTTGTACCGCCATGCAGTCATAAATGTAATAAAGATAAGTGGTTCAATAAACAGGGACCACGCAGCAACGCTAACCCAGCAGCAGCAGACGTGATGGAACAGGAGGAGGCGCAGGAGGAGAAGGCCACGCTTTGTGAGACACAACAACCCAGGCCTTGCATGAGGACAAGAAGCGTGCGGATAGCATGCTTTGTACCGCCATGCAGTCATAAATGTAATAAAGATAAGTGGTTCAATAAACAGGGACCACGCGGCAACGCTAACCCAGCAGCAGCAGACGTGATGGAACTGGAGGAGGCGCAGGAGGAGAAGGCCACGCTTTGTGAGACACAACAACCCAGGCCTTGCATGAGGACAAAAAGCGTGCGGATAGCATGCTTTGTACCGCCATGCAGTCATAAATGTAATAAAGATAAGTGGTTCAATAAACAGGGACCACGCGGCAACGCTAACCCAGCAGCAGCAGACGTGATGGAACAGGAGGAGGCGCAGGAGGAGAAGGCCACGCTTTGTGAGACACAACAACCCAGGCCTTGCATGAGGACAAGAAGCATGCGGATAGCATGCTTTGTACCGCCATGCAGTCATAAATGTAATAAAGATAAGAGGTTCCATAAACAGGGACCGGCAACGCTAACCCAGCAGCAGCAGCAGCAGCACACGTGATGGAACAGGAGCAGGCGCAGGAGGAGAAGGCCATGCTTTTTGAGACACAACAACCCAGGCCTTGCATGAGGACAAAAAGCGTGCGGATAGCATGCTTTGTACCGCCATGCAGTCATAAATGTAATAAAGATAAGTGGTTCAATAAACAGGGACCACGCGGCAACGCTAACCCAGCAGCAGCAGACGTGATGGAACAGGAGGAGGCGCAGGAGGAGAAGGCCATGCTTTTTGAGACACAACAACCCAGGCCTTGCATGAGGACAAAAAGCGTGCGGATATAGCAGCAATGCTTTTTGCCGCCATGCAGTCATAAATGTAATACAGATGAGAGGTTCAATAAACAGGGACCGGAAACGCTACACCATCCCAGATGTTCATTGGTCATGTTACTTGGTTGGGGTCCTGGAGTGTTGCGTAGTCATTTCCAATCCAGGATTGATTCATTTTAATTTGAGTCAGACGGTCTGCATTTTCTGTGGAGAGGTGGATACGCAGATCTGTGACGATGCCTCCGGCAGCACTGAAACAGCGTTCCGACATAACGCTGGCTGCCGGGCAAGCCAGCACCTCTATTGCGTACATTGCCAGTTCGTGCCAGGTGTCTAGCTTCGATACCCAATAGTTGAAGGGTGCAGATGGATTGTTCGACACAGCTACGTCATCTGACATGTAGTCCTTGACCATCTTCTCCAGGCGATCGGTGTTGGAGGTGGATCTGCACGCTTGCTGTTCAGTGGGCTGCTGCTGCATGGGTGTCAGAAAATTTTCCCACTCCAAGGACACTGCCGATACCATTCCCTTTTGGGCACTAGCTGCGGCTTGCGTTGTTTGCTGCCCTCCTGGTCGTCCTGGGTTTGCGGAAGTCAGTCTGTCGGCGTACAACTGGCTAGAGGAGGGGGAGGATGTCAATCTCCTCTCTAAAGTCTCCACAAGGGCCTGCTGGTATTCTTCCATTTTGACCTGTCTGACTCTTTCTTCAAGCAGTTTTGGAACATTGTGTTTGTACCGTGGATCCAGAAGGGTATAAACCCAGTAATTGGTGTTGTCCAGAATGCGCACAATGCGTGGGTCGCGTTCAATGCAGTCTAGCATGAATTGAGCCATGTGTGCCAGAGTCCTACCAGAATCCTCATCATCCTCTTGTGAGCGTTGTGATAGTTGTTGTGATGCATCATAGTCGTCACCTTCCTCCTGGTCTGCTTCTGCTGACCATTCGCGCTGAATTGTGGAAGTCCATCGTGCACCGCTCTGGCCCTCGTCAGTGGTGGCATGAAATTCCTGCTCCAACTCCAGCTGTTCCTCCTCCTCTTCTTCGTCATAGCTGCTGGGGCCAGCGTTTCCTGAGGCGGATGGCCTGATGTTGGTACCATCCCGCTGATCGTTTTCTCCTTCAGATTCCCCCAGTTGCATCATGACAGCTGTTTCCTTGATTTTCAACATTGACCTCTTCAGTAAACACAGCAGTGGTATGGTAATGCTGACTGAAGAGTTGTCACTGCTCACAAGCAACGTGGATTGCTCAAAATTTTGGAGGACTTGGCAGAGGTCCAACATGTTGGCCCAATCGGATCCACAGAAGCTTGGCAGCTGTCCGGATGCGCCTCGGTACTGCGCCGTCATGTACTGGACCACTGCACTCTTCTGCTCGCAAAAGCGGGCTAGCATGTGCAGCGTAGAATTCCAGCGCGTAGGGCACAGCAAGCGATGGTGGGGGAGATTGAAGCGCTCTTGCATCTTGGCGAATGCCCCCGAAGCAGTACTGGAATTTCTACAATGTTTGGCCACTCGACGCACCTTCAACAGAAGATCGGCCACGCCTGGGTATGTCCTCAGGAACCGCTGAACTACTAGGTTCATCACGTGCGCCAGGCAAGGGATGTGTGTCAGCTTAGCCAACCTTAAAGCGCGAATGAGATTACTCCCATTATCACACACAACCATGCCCGGTTTCAGGTCCAGCGGTGCCAGCCACAAATCCGTCTGTTCCTTTATTCCCTTCCAAATTTCCTCCCCTGTGTGCTGCTTATCCCCAAGGCAGATCAGCTTCAGCAACGCTTGCTGACGCATGCCAACAGCTGTGCTGCACTGCTTCCACGATCCTACTGCTGCTGGGTTAGCGTTTCCGGATGAGGTACAGCTTTGAGATGCGTTGGAGGAGAAGGAGTCAGAGAGGTAGGTGCTGCTGTTGTTATCCAGTGGGAGGGACGGCGGTGCAGCTGTTTGCGGCGTGGGCAACACCCGCGCCGTAGCAGGTGAGGAATCGCTGCCAGGCTCCACAAGGTTCACCCAGTGCGCGGTAAGGGAGATGTATCGACCCTGGCCGAACGCACTCGTCCAGGTGTCAGTGGTGAGGTGAACCTTGCAGGCAACGGCATTCTTCAAGCTTCGGGTTATTTTGCTGACCACGTGCTCATGCAACTCAGGCACTGCAGAGCGCGCAAAGTGGTAGCGGCTGGGAACCACGTAACGTGGGATGGCCACTGACATCATGCCCTTGAAGCTGTTTGTCTCCACCACTCGATATGGCAGCATTTCGCAGGCCAGAAGCTTGGCTATGCTGGCTGTTACTGCCACGGCCCGGGGGTCATTTGCTGGCAATTTCCTCTTGCGCTCAAACATCTCCGACACAGACAACTGAACCGTAGCGCTGCACACGGAAGGGCTGTTGGTTGTTGTGTTTGATGAACACTGGGAGACCTCAAGAGCACTACTCCGGAAAGTGACAGTGTCAGCGTCGTCTGATGGTTGTGAATGTTGTGAACCACGCAATGGCTGGGCTACTGCTGCTGCTGAGGCGGGTCTGGTGGTGAGTCTGGTGAACCCAAGGGAGGCAGTGTTGCTGGTACCCTGTCCTGCCGAGTTTGCCCACAGAGTGGGATGTTTGGATAGCATGTGGCGGCTCATGCTGGTGGTGGAGAGGTTGTTAATACTTTTCCCCCTGCTCAGGCGGGTCTTGCACACCTTGCAAATCGCCATGGTAACATCCTCAGTGCAGTCTTCAAAGAAAGCCCAGACTTTGGAGCACTTGCCTTGCTGGCGATTTCCTTTTGCTCCTCTTTTGCCTCTCACTTGAACTTCCACGCTTGTGGTGCCTGAAATTGCGCGCCGCCTACCTTGTGGCACAAGGCGAACTCGTGCAGCAGTGGGTTCTTCAACAGACTCATCTGTGCTGCTGCTACGACGGCGATGTTCTCGGTCACAAACAAAATCTGGGTCTATGTCCACATTTTCCATACCCTCCTCTTCCATCTCCTGAAACTCGTCATATGTCATTGTGGGGGGCCGCCGCCGTGGAGTAGAGCTCCCCAGAACAACCTCTGCGCAGCTCACTCCAACGTCGTCTTCCAGATCTTGTCGCCGACCTCCTGCAATTGCAACCCCTCCTGCCCAACTTGCTCTGGGATTTGGGTATCCGAGTCCTCCTCGGACTCGCCTTGTATTTCAGTGCGCGGTGCATTTCCCACAGTTAATGGTTGTGAATCCGGGCACAACATTTCTGGCTGTTCCTCCATTGACCTTTGAAAGGTGGAAGTTTGTTGGCCTGGGAATAGCTCCTGCGAATACCCCATTGTGTCCTGAGGTAATTCATCGGACTGGTTATCTGGCAGTTGTGTGCGTGGTGTCGCTGCCGGTTGTGTCAGCTTTGTGCCCACTGGCTCCTTGTAACTGGCTGAGGACTCGGACCTCGTGCGTGATGTGCTGGTGCTGCTTAACCCACTGCTGGACGCTTGAGAGGTCATCCAAGTAATTATCTGGTCCTGTTCTTTTGGATTTGTGAGGGTTGTTGTCCTGGACAACATGGGCGGTATTGAGTGGGTTTTCTTGGGTGCTCCCCTGTGGCCTGTACGTGAACCGTCAGGGGAAACACCTCTTCCCTTGCCCCTTCCTCTTTCACCGGATTTCTTCCTCATTTCACTTATCCTTACAGTACACGCTGACTGGCAGCAGTACAGTGGCAGTACAGAAATGCTATACAGTACCACTATTCCCAGCAGCGACACAGAGCACAATGCTATACAGTGGCGGGTGAGCGGTGTACCACTATTCCCAGCAGCGACACAGAGCACAATGCTATACAGTGGCGGGTGAGCGGTGTACTACTGTTCCCAGGCCCAGCAGACACAGAGTGGAAGTAAACACAATGCTATATAGTCTGGCTGAGCCGTGTACACAGAGTGGCAGTACACACAATGCTATATAGTCTGGCTGAGCCGTGTACACAGAGTGGCAGTACACACAATGCTATATAGTCTGGCTGAGCGGTGTACACAGAGTGGCAGTACACACAATGCTATATAGTCTGGCTGAGCGGTGTACACAGAGTGGCAGTACACACAATGCTATATAGTCTGGCTGAGCGGTGTACACAGAGTGGAAGTACACACAATGCTATATAGTCTGGCTGAGCCGTGTACACAGAGTGTCAGTAAACAATGCTATATATAGCGTGGCTGAGCGAGGTACACAGTGGCAGTACACACAATGCTATATAGTCTGGCTAAGCGGTGTACACAGAGTGTCAGTAAACAACGGTATATAGTCTGGCTGAGCGGTGTACACAGAGTGGCAGTAAGCACAATGCTATATATAGCATGGCTGAGCGAGGTGCACAGTGGCAGTACACACAATGCTATATAGTCAGGCTAGGCCGTGTACACAGAGTGTCAGAAAACACAATGCTATATATAGCGTGGATGAGCGAGGTGCACAGTGGCAGTACACACAATGCTATATAGTCAGGCTGAGCGGTGTACACAGAGTGTCAGTAAACAATGGTATATAGTCTGGCTGAGCGGTGTACACAGAGTGTCAGTAAACAACGGTATATAGTCTGGCTGAGCGGTGTACACAGAGTGGCAGTAAACACAATGCTATATATAGCGTGGCTGAGCGAGGTGCACAGTGGCAGTACACACAATGCTATATAGCCAGGCTAAGCCGTGTACACAGAGTGTCAGAAAACACAATGCTATATATAGCGTGGCTGAGCGAGGTGCACAGTGGCAGTACACACAATGCTATCTAGTCAGGCTAAGCCGTGTACACAGAGTGTCAGAAAACACAATGCTGTATATAGCGTGGCTGAGCGAGGTGCACAGTGGCAGTACACACAATGCTATATAGTCAGGCTGAGCGGTGTACACAGAGTGTCAGTAAACAATGGTATATAGTCTGGCTGAGCGGTGTACACAGAGTGTCAGTAAACAACGGTATATAGTCTGGCTGAGCGGTGTACACAGAGTGGCAGTAAACACAATGCTATATATAGCGTGGCTGAGCGAGGTGCACAGTGGCAGTACACACAATGCTATATAGCCAGGCTAAGCCGTGTACACAGAGTGTCAGAAAACACAATGCTATATATAGCGTGGCTGAGCGAGGTGCACAGTGGCAGTACACACAATGCTATATTAGTCAGGCTAAGCCGTGTACACAGAGTGTCAGAAAACACAATGCTATATATAGCGTGGCTGAGCGAGGTGCACAGTGGCAGTACACACAATGCTATATTAGGCTAAGCCGTGTACACAGAGTGTCAGAAAACACAATGCTATATATAGCGTGGCTGAGCGAGGTGCACAGTGGCAGTACACACAATGCTATATTAGTCAGGCTAAGCCGTGTACACAGAGTGTCAGAAAACACAATGCTATATATAGCGTGGCTGAGCGAGGTACACAGTGGCAGTAAACAATGCTATATATAGTGTGGCTGAGCGAGCGGTGTACTACTGTTCCCAGCAGCGACACACAATGACTGGGGGGGACCCTGGCTAGCGTGGCTGGAGAGCGAACTACCCTGCCTGCCTACCCAAAGCTAAACCCACAGAGAAATGGCGGAGATATGACGTGGTTCGGGAATTTATTTACCCGAACCACGTGACCGTTCGGCCAATCAGAGCGCGTTCGGGCCCGAACCACGTGACCCGTTCGGCCAATCACAGCGCTAGCCGAACGTTCGGGGAACGTTCGGCCATGCGCTCTTAGTTCGGCCATGTGGCCGAACGGTTTGGCCGAGCACCGTCAGGTGTTCGGCCGAACTCGAACATCACCCGAACAGGGTGATGTTCTGCAGAACCCGAACAGTGGCGAACACTGTTCGCCCAACACTAGTCCCCAGCAACCAGCAAGTCCCCATCATAAGTGCAAGTCAGTGGACACAGATGTGGCAAGTATGCCTGGTGCTGAGTCCCTTCCTGGAGGCAACCAAGATGGTCAGCGAGGAGCGGGCCTCTGTGTGTCAGTGGGTGCCCATGATTTGCCTGCTGGACCAGGCAATGTGCAATTTAATTGAGCATGGGGAGGAAGCCCTGAGGCAGCTGGAAAAGGAGCAGATGGCAGCACAAGAGGGCTCACAGGTAGTGGAGGAGTTGGAGGTCAATAACCTGAATGCTGAGGAGGAGGAGCAGAGCGCCGCAGGTGTTGTACGGGGATGGCGGCTTGGGGAGGACAACACGGCACAGGAAGGGGACAGGCATGTGATATGGGACTACGAGGACGATGAAGATCTTGTTGCCAAGGCCCACTTGTTTCCCATGGGTGTGCACATGTTGTGCTGCCTTTGCAGGGACCCCCGGGTGATCCAGATGCGTTCAAGGGAGGACATCTGGATCACCTTGATGCTGGGCCCACGTCTGAAGGGGAAGCTGGGAGAGTTCATGACGCCATCCACCACCGAGCAATGCAGAAGGGAGTTGCAGGGGGCCCTTGTGCGCAGACTACTGGAAGCATTCCTCCAGCCTTCCACCCCCACTGTAACTGCTCTGCCAACCCAGCAACAGGTCCCTGACATCGCCACCAGCAGCACAACAGCAACCACCAGCACCAGCAGCAGGAACTGGCGCCCCGGAGATCTGAAGAGCCTAAACAAGAGCCTGTATGCAGTGCAGCAGCCAACAGCAGAGGTGCCAGCCACAGCATCCACCTCCACCCAGCACCGGTCGCGACTAACCAGCATGGTGGCAGACTACATGGGGTCATTAAGTGGGCTCAATGACACTGACAGCCCCGTGGACCCCCTGGAGTACTGTGTCAAGAGACTGGACATCTGGAGGGAGTTTGCCCAGTACGCCCTGGAACTCCTGTCCTCCCCCCCCCCCTTCCAGTGTCCTCTACGAGAGATGCTTCAGTGCGGCCGGTGGCGTGGTCACCGAGAAGCGCTCTCGGCTCTCCCACGCCTCTGTGGACAAACTCAACTTTCTTGAAAATAAACCAGGCTTTGGTGGAAGGTGAGTTCCTGGCCCCTATTGTCGGACAAAGGGGGGCATGAAGTGGCTGCTGCAGTGTGTTAACCATGCCTGCCTTTCTAAAGAAAGTTACTACCTGCCTACCTTGGTTCATTTTTCGGCTGTGGTACTACCAGTGAGTTGCCATGGTCCTTCTGTGCTGCCGAACTGACCATCCACTTTGTCCTCCTGACTCAGTTGCTACTACACTCTGCGTTCACACTGCTCGGGTCCACTGACGCATGTGATTTTTTTGTGCAGCACTATTACACTGTGCTACTACCAGTGAGTTGCCATGGTCCTTATGTGCTGCCACACTGACCGTCCGCTTTGTCCTCCTGACTCAGTCGCTACTACACTCTGCGTTCACACTGCCCAGCTCCACTGACAACTCTGCTGTTATGTCATTGCTAATCGCTGCAAACCCCCCCCCCCCCCAAAAAAAAAAATTACAAAAACCTCTCTGGGCCTTTTTTGGCGTCAGTCAGCCACTCATCCTCCTCCAGTGGTACCATCACCGCCAAGTGCCATTGGGACTCACCTTCACCTCTGTGATTGCTTAACGTGTATTTCCCTGTTTAAAACTACTTATTACCAATTAATAGCCCCATTTCAAGTGTTGATTTCAGTTTAAAATCCATTTTCTCAAAAACAAAAAATTATATTTGGAATTTGTTTTGTTTAAGTTGTAGCCCCTTATCACCTTAAAAATCCATGCAATTTGGGGGATTGTAGCATGTATGGGGGCTTTGCTATTAACATTAAAATAAAATCCGGATCTGGCCGTGGATCCGGCCGTGATTGCCTCATCCACGACCAAAAATTTGGTGTCGTGGCGTGGACGCATTTCATAATACGGAACCAATCACGCCAGAGGCGGATTTTTTTTTTAACATCGGCCGTGGTTGCCGAATTCGTGGATCGAGATATCCGAGCATCACACTACGATGTAGAGGGTCAAAGTTTAACCCAATGATGTAGTATAGGGGGAGGGTCGAACTCACATAAAGTTTGTGTTCGGTCGCGAAGGCGAACTCGCACTGTTCACGTTCAGGCCATCTCTAGTATTTATATAGCACCAACATCTTCTGCAGCACTTTACAGAGTACATAGTCATGTCACTGACTGTCCTCAGAGGAGTTTACTATCTAATCTCACTATAGTCATAGTCTAATGTCCTACCATATTATTATTATTATTATTGTTATTATTATGTATTTTTATAGCATTGACATCCTCTGCAGCACATTACAGAGTACATAGTCATGTCACCGACTGTCCTCAGAGGAGCTCACAATCTAATCCTACCACAGTCATAATCTAATGTCCTACCATAATATTATTATTATTATGTATTTATATAGCACTGCCATCTTCTGCAGCACTTTACAGAGTATATATAGGCATATGTCACTGACTGTCCTCAGAGGAGCTCACAATCTAATCCTACCATAGTCATAGCCTAATGTCCTACCATATTATTATGTATTTATATAGCACTGCCATCTTCTTCAGCACTTTACAGAGTACATAGTCATGTCACTGACTGTCCTCAGAGGAGCTCACAATCTAATCCCTACCATAGTCATAGCCTAATGTCCTACCATATTATTATGTATTTATATAGCACTGACATCTTCTGCAGCACATTACAGAGTACATAGTCATGTCACTGACTGTCCTCAGAGGAGGTCACTATCTAATCTCACTATAGTCATAGTCTAATGTCCTACCATATTATTATTATTATTGTTATTATTATGTATTTATATAGCACTGACATCCTCTGCAGCACATTAGAGTACATAGTCATGTCACTGACTGTCCTCAGAGGAGGTCACTATCTAATCTCACTATAGTCATAGTCTAATGTCCTACCATATTATTATTATTATTGTTATTATTATGTATTTATATAGCACTGACATCCTCTGCAGCACATTACAGAGTACATAGTCCTGTCACTGACTGTCCTCAGAGGAGCTCACACTCTAATCCTACCATAGTCATAGTCTAATGTCCTCCCATATTATTATTATGTATTTATACAGCACTGACATCTTCCCCCGGTATTAAGTTGCCAGTGGTACCCCCAAATATTAGGTAGTCAGAGGTTCCCCCAATATTAGGTTACCAGTGGTGCACAGGGGCACAATCTTGCCTCCTTTCACCAGAGTCGCCACCTCTTCAGTAGCATCTCTCCTAATGTAACTGGGGGATGTCACATCACGTGAAGGAAGACACTGATGGAGCTATGGAGACCAGGATGCTGGAGGATGAAGGAAGATTGCTTTGATGGAGTCCTTAAAGGTTAGTTACTTTATTCCACTGGCCATTCTGAAGTTCAGGGGGCTCGACGTGGGTCTCCATCGGGTCCCCAATGGGCCCTCTTATTGCTGGAAGGTCCACAAGGCCAGAGGTAGCTTTCTCAATTGCTTTCTGAGTGATCCAGCCCTAATGTGACTACAGTAAGGAATGTTATGATTCCAGAAGGAAGACCGCCCAGGTCTCAAATGTATTATGATTTCAGGTGTTACCTTAACAGTAGTCTTTTTAATAATCAAGGCGTGTACATTTTATTAATTCCATGACTTTCATTCACTGATACACCTCAATCAATTTTTATAGACATACTCAAAAAAAAATCCACATTGACCATTCTAATTTCTGTTTGTAATTTAGTACTATATGGATCTGAAAAAACAAATTGGTTGTTTTGCTGGAATCCTCTTAGAAGATATTATGGAACGTGGAAGAGATGATGTGATTAATCTCTGGGAAAGTCTTTATATTCTACAGAATGAGGATGATGCCCATCCCAATCTACTCTCAGTACTGGGTGAACTCAGCCAAAGAGGTACGGATAAATACCAATGTATGCCTTAAAGGAAACCTGTAAGCTTTACAAAATAAAAATTAACTTACCTTGGGGTTCTCCCAGCCTCCTGCAGCCGTCCTGTCCCGTTCCGGTACTCAAAGATCCTCCGGTCCCCTGCTGCGGCTCACTTTTGTTATTAAGGACTTACAAATCGATGGTAACTGTGCCTGCGCAACCCTGGCCACTAGGGATGATCGGAACCAGCAAATTCCGTTCCACCGGAAATCACGGATTCCGTCAGTGTTAAATTCCGTCGCTATGAAAAATCCGCCAGATTTGTACGAAATTCAGCGGAATTCCGGATTCAGTCGGAAAAATTGCTAAAGTAACCTTGTTTATCCTATATGGTAGCCTATAGTCCCTATTAACTGTTCACTTAGTCCTTTTTTTCTCCTCTCCTCCCTCCTCATCTCATCTTCCAGGGAATTGTAGTATTTCAAAAGCCAGCTTACATACCGTGGCTGGGAATTGAACCCAGGCTGGGCTGGGAATTGAACCCAGGTCTCAGTGTGTGGTAGGTAACTGACTTAAAGGGGTTCTTTCGCGAAAAAAGTAGGCAGTTAAAAAATGTGACAGATGACAGGTTTTGGGCCAGTCCATCTTTTTAAGGGGGATTCTCAGGGCTTGCTTTGTTTTCAACAGCATTTCCTGAACAACAGTTGCAAAATTTAACTGACATAATAGTGTGCAAGTGATTAGGGAGGCCGGCTGGTATCTTGCTATTTTGGCAGTTAAACTGTTGTTCAGGAAATGCTGTTGAAAACAAAGAAAGCCCTGAGAATCCCAAAAGATGGACTGGCCCAAAACCTGTCATCTGTCACATTTTTTAACTGCCTACTTTTTTCGCGAAAGAACCCCTTTAACCACTATACCACCCACAACACTACATGCTGAAGCCAGCCTATTATGTACCATTATGATCAATCCAAGAGAAAAAGTAGCTTGCTTAAAGAGAATCTGTAACGACAAAACGTCCCCTGGGGGGTACTCACCTAGAATGGGGGAAGCCTCAGGATCCTAATGAGGCTTCCCACGCCATCTGCCGTCCTTCGGGGGTCTCGCTGCAGCCCTCCATACAGCGGTGACGTAATATTTACCTTCCTGGCTCCTGCGCAGGCGCTCTGGCGGGTGGCGGCTCCGAAGGAGGCGGAAATACCCGATCGCCGTCGGGTCCGCTCTACTGCGCAGGTGCAAGTCTCCGGTGCCTGCACAGTAGAGCGGACCCGACTGAGATCGGGTATTTCCGCCTCCTTCGGAGCGAAAGCAGCCACAGCGCCCCCGCTGGAGCCTGCAAAGGTAAATATTGAATTGAACAGTCGCGTCTGTCGGCGGCTGTTCGGAGGGCTGCAGCGAGACCTCCGTGGGACAGAGGACAGCGTGGGAAGCCTCATTAGGATCCTGAGGCTTCCCCCACCCGAGGTGAATACCCCCCAGGGGACGTTTTTGATGTTACAGAGTCTCTTTAAGGATTTGTAGCCAGGCATTGCCTTGCCTTTTGTGTTCAACAGTTGTCCGAAGAGAACCCCAGATAGCCAGGTAGATTCATCTCTCTCATCATCTCTCTCTCTCTCTCTAGTAGGGATGGCCACCGCTTTCCGCGGAATTGTATTTTCCGGAATTTTTATGCGGAAATTGGTCATTCCGTTCCGTTTGGTCGGAACGGAATTGCTTTTTCAATCTGGTGGAATTCCAAAAATGCCTGTGAAATTCTGTCGGTATCCATTGATGGTTTTAAGCTGAAAATTCAGTTCAATGGCATTAAGTCCTAGAGAGAGAGAGAGAGCTCATCTTTCTCTTGGGTATATCACAATGGTACATGCTAGGCTGGCTTCAGCATGTAGTGTTGTTGGTGGTAAAGTGGTTAAGTCAGTTACCTACCACACACTGAGACCTGGGTTCAATTCCCAGCCCAGCCTGGATTCAATTCCCAGCCACGGTGAGTTGGCTTTTGACATGCTACAAATCCTTAAGCACGCTACTTTTTCTCTTGGCTTGATCCTAATGTTACATGCTAGGCTGGCTTCAGCATGTAGTGTTGTTGGTGATATAGTGGTTAAGTCAGTTACCTACCACACACTGAGACCTGGGTTCAATTCCCAGCCATGGTATGTAAGCTGGCTTTTGAAATACTACAATTCCCTGGAATATGAGAGGGGAGGAGGGGAAAGGAAATAAATTTTAATTCCTTAAAATTCCGTTTTAGAGGTTTAGCAATTCTGTTCCGACCGCCGGAATCGGAATTGGCCCAATTCCGGACGGAATCCAGCGAGCATCCCTTCTGGCCACGCGCATCCTCCTTCGCGCTCCCTTGGCCTTGAGCGTCCTGTGCTGGCGCAGTATGAGAAAGCCTTGTATTGGGCCTGTGCAGGACGCTCCTTGCGATGTGGGCGATGACGTGCGTGGCCAGGGCGCAGTGGCTGCTGACTGACAAAATGAAATAGAGCCGCGGCGGGGAACCAGAGGATCATTTTGTCTTGGGATGGGATGGCTGCAGGGGGCTGGGATTTTTTTGTTTGTTTTGTTTACTGGTTTCCTCTAACACTGTATTCATTTATCTCTGAGCTTGTAATGGCAAACTTATTAATTTTTCAAAGATCAAGTTTTAATGTAAATTTGCTCGGCAGAGGACGGGGCCTGGATATGCTCTTAAGCTACCCATACACTATGTCGATTTCCTGAAGATATGTAGCAGATTCGATCACTGTGTTATCGAATCTGCTGTGAAATCGATAACGCAAATGTTGACCCATCGATCGATTTCCATCTGAAATTGATCGATTCAGTCAATCAGAAAATCTTGCTCGATCGTGGGCGCGTTGGGAGCGTGACGTTATCGGCAATTGATTCAGCAATGACCGACACATATAGCAGCAGTGATACTGTAACGATCGGTGAAGCACAGAGAGGATCTGATTACCGGTGATCTGCAGTATTACTGGGAATACAGATATATACCAGATTATGAGTGATCTGCAGTATCACCGATGATCCGATATACCAGCTAACCTCTGTTCACCTGAGTAGAGTGTAGTGTTTGGTGTAACAGTAACACTTAGAGGACTAGGCCTCAGCGCAGTAAGGAGTACTGCACGGATTCCTTCCGAAGACCTGAACTCTCCAAGACAGGAGGAGTCAGGCTGAGAGTAGGAAGGATCGTCTGAAAGTGACACTCTGGAGGAAGTGTCACTAACAGGACGGGGAACTGCCTCCAACAGTAAGGTCGGTTCTCGAGGTCAGACAAGCCAGGTCGTAAACACACGGACAGATAAAGTACAGATTCAGAAGGCAGAGGCGGAGTCTAAGGTACAGGCAGGGTTCGGCAACAGGGTATCAGAAATATCGAGGTACAAGATCAGGAGGCAGAAGCAGAGTCTAAGGACGAGCCGGGGTTCGGCAACAGAGTATCAGAAATATCGAGGTACAAGATCAGAGTTCAGGAGGATAGTCAGGCAGGCAAAGGGTCATAACAGATAATCACAATCAAACTAGTACTTTAAGCTATCAACAGAATCTAGCTAAGTGTAGGATTACAGCTCCAGCTGGTCCCGGCACACTTAAGGATCTGACTAAAGGTCTGAGTGCTCCCACGTTGTGATCGCAACGCCAGACAACCAGCAACTGAGCAGCTAGCAGTATATATACACAGAGATCTCTCCAGCACCTCCCTAAGTGCTGGACCAATGAGGAGTGGAGCCAGAGTCAGCTGACCAGCCTGGTCAGCTGACTCACTTCTGGCTGTCATATAATCCCTGCCTGAGTGCGCACGCGCGTCATTCTAAACCTAGAGGGACTACGTGTCCCAGCCACACCAGCACCGCTCTGCGGTGTCTCCGCAATGGGGCCATGCGCGCTAACCGCCGCGTCCAACGCGGCGGTTTTTCCGCGCTCCGCCATGCCCTGCACGGAGACAGCCGCCTCACACTGAGAGGAGGCGGCTGCCTCTCCGTGCTCAGCCATACTGTGCGCGGAAAGAGCCGCTGACTCATGGCGGGGGCTCTTCCGCGCTTCTTCACAGATACATTACCTGTCTGCCGGAGTGAGTCCCCGGTCCGTGCTGACACACTGGCTGGCCTGTCTCCTCATTACTTCCTGTCTCCCATTCATTGATCTAAGTCCCCATGTGAATGACTGCCGCCATTCACAAAACCAATACTTACACATCCACACATTACTTCTTCTTTGCGTAGTAATACTACACATACAGAAGTTATGGTCAAATAATAAAATTACATCTACACATTTTTTTTTCATTAAAAGATATTTCCTAACATCTATAATTAACCCCTTACCTCCCACTCTCCCCAATAGTTACCAAAACTTACAAAAAAAAATACATAAATAGTTATCTGAAGGACTGAACTTTTTTAATATGTATGTCGAGAGGGTATATTACTGTTACTTTATAAATGATGGGCTTTTAATTAGGGATGGACGCAAAACTGAAAAACATGCACCTTTATTTCCAAATAAAATACTGGCACCATAAATTGTGTTAGGGAAAAATGTTGCAATAACCGGGAAAAATGGGCAAATAAAATGTGTGGGTTTTAATTATGGTAGCATGTATTATTTTAAAACTATAATGGCCGAAAACTGAAAAATAATGATTTTTTTTTTAATTTTTTCTTCTTTTTCCTGTTAAAATGCAGTTAGAATAAAATAGTTCTTAACAAAAAGTACCCCACACAGAAAGTCTAATTAGTGGTGAAAAAAAAACAAGATATAGATTGTTTCATTGTGATAAGTAATAATAAAGTTATAGGCGAATTAATGTAAGGAGCGTCGACAGGTGAAAATTGCTCTGTTTTTTTAAGGGCAAAAACCCCTGGAGGTGACATGGTTAATTCAGTCCAAAGTTTTCCTACTCTGGAAAGCACAGGGTTGTAGTGGACTGACAAACAAAGGTATTTGAGTTTTGTGCTGCAAGCAGACTTGCTCATGTTTTCTATTGCTTTGACTTGGGATAAACAGTAGGTTTGCTGCCAGTAGAGAGAAATATCACATTTAAAGAGTACCCAAGGTGGGGATATGTGGGCCAGACAGGGGAAAACACAACTCAGAGGCCCTTTCACAGCAGCCCCAGCGCAAATGAGCTCATCCTAATATGGCTCCCACTAGTGTTCGCACTAGGTCTAGTGTTCCCCACTTATGGCCTCCCTGGTGCCCTTCACTATCAATTTTATCCCCTGGTAGCCCTGATAGTGGTCCTCCTTCCTATGTGCTCCCCTTCATATAGTGAGTAGGGTGCAGAGGGATGGGCAGAGGCGTAGCTTGGGTTTTCAACTTTGTCAAAGACAGTTTTCGTGCCCTCCCCTCAGTAAATCCGCTGACTCGGGTGGGTGTGAGGGAGCATCTAGGTCCTGGCTAGGATGTGTGTGAGGGAGCATCTAGGTGCTTGCTGGGGTGGGAGTTAGCATCTAGGTGCTGGTTGCTAGCTGGGGTGGGAGGGAGCATGTAGACGCTAGCTTACTATCTAGGTGCTGGGTGGTAGGTGTTGGCTGGGGTGGGTGGGAGGTAGCATCTAGGTGCTGGGTGCATCTAGGTGCTGGCTAGGTTGGTTGGGAGTTAGTCTAGTTGCTGGGTGGTAAGTGTTGGCTGAGGTGGGAGGTAGTCTCTAGGTCATGCGTGCTAGCTGGGGAGCTAGGTAGTAGGAGGGAGCATCTAGATGCTGGCTGGGGTGGGTGGGAGCATCTAGACACTGGGTAGTAGATGTTCTGTGGTTTGGGTGGGAGGCAGGGGCGTAGCAATAGGGGGTGCAGAGGTAGCGACCGCATCGGGGCCCTTGGGCCAGAGGGGCCCCATTGGGCTCTCCTTCAAGCGCAATATTGGCTCTCTATTGGTCCTGTGCTGGTAATAATCACTTCTATAGATGCTCTAAATACTTGTAATCATTAACACACTGTTCCCCATTCCCTTCTTGCATCTCCAACACTGTGGTTGTCCTTGGCAGGTTTTGGTACGCCGTATCAATCGTTATGTATAGCGTGCTTGGGGGGCCCCATGTAAAACTTGCACCGGGGCCCACAGCTCCTTAGCTACGCCACTGGTGGGAGGTAGCATCTAGGTGTTGGGTGCTGGCTGGGGTGGGAGGTAGCATCTAGGTGCTGGGTGGTAGGTGTTGGCTAAGGTGGGAGGTAGCATCTAGGTTGTTGGTGCTAGCTGGGGTGGGAGGGAGCATCTAGACTCTGGCTGGGGTGGGTGAGAAATAGCATCTAGGTGCCATGTGCTAAGTGTTGGCTGGGGAGGTAGCATCTAGGTGCTGTGTGGTAGCTGGGGGTGGGAGGGAACATCTAGGTGCTGGCTGGGATGGGGGAAGTTAGCATCTAGGTACTGGTAGGGATCATATAGGTGCTGGCTGGGCTGGGGGAGTGAGTTAGCATCTAGGTGCTGGCATGGGGGGGGGGAGGATACAGTAAGCATTGGGGGAGAAAAAAAAGTTAACAATTTTAAGCTGCATTCTACCCTGCTGCTGATTGCTGCAGATGCAAAGCAGCAGCAACAGTCCAGGATTGAGCCTTCTTCCTCCAGCATACAGAGGCCACCCCATCAGCACTGTGCAGGCTGGCCATGGCTGCCTCCATGAGGGCAACATAGTTGACGGTGAAATCATGCTGCTGCCCAGTCCGCTGTACAGGAAGCCGTCAAGAAAAAAACACAGTTTATAAACAACCACCTCTGGCGACCTGGACCCGACCTCCTCTCCTCCTGTCTCCTCCACAGCTCAGCTAGGTGGCGTCTCCCTCTCCCAGCCAGCCAGGACTAGAATCTCTCCGACTGCTCCAGCCAGCGAGCCCTGCCCCAGCCTTCTGCTCACTCTGACAAGCAGGCACAGGTTGCTACTCAGCAGATGAGTGAGCTGAGCGGCAAAGGCTCAAGCCGGGGGGCAGAGTCAAGTCAACAAGTGAAGTCCTGACCAAATAGCGTGAACACGCTCACGCTGCCTGCAGTGCACGCAGGTGACTTAGCCATGCACAAGGGCACGTCACGGCCACCTCAGCCCCCCTGATTGGATACTTGAATTAGAAGTAGAGGATGGAGGCAGACCGGCCAGCGGAGCACGTGCACCTTCGTTCATCCGCCTCCAGCCGGCATGTAAAGTTAGTGTGTCTGACTCTGTTACAGGGCTTAGTGGCTTTTGAAGTGAGCGGCCGCGGCAAACAACGCGCACAGCTCTCTCTCTTGTATCGCTCACCGCGGACGTGCGATCTGCACACCTGTCCTGCCCGCACACCGGCCCTAATTACTTCGGATTCGGGCGGCCCGGGGAGCAACCGCCCCCCGACCTCCCGCGTCAGTCTGCGCCTGGGGCCAGATGGGACACAGAGCCATGTTCTCTGCCTAATGACATGGTTCTGAGTCCCCACACCGCCGCTCTCTGCCCCCCCACCGCGCTATAGCCCCTCGACCCCCCATGTCAGTCCGCGCCTGGGACCAGATGGGACACAGAGCCATGTTCTCTGCCTAATGACATGGCTCTGAGTCCCCACACCGCCGCTCTCTGCCCCCCCACCGCGCTATAGCCCCTCGAGTTTACCAACAAGATTTGTCGCTAACTCAGAGGTAAATAGAAGGGAGAGGAATTACCTGTTTAAAACGCCCACCAGGGGCATTTCTACAGGGCTTCCTGACCTGCCATTGGGCAGCTCTCTACCCTGGCCATGCCTCCTGCTGCTCCCCCGCCTCCCTGCATGCATTGAGAGACAACACAGTCTCTTAGTGCAGCTACGTGATCCAGGGGTCACACAAGTGAAAGTGGGCTACTGCAGCCCACAGAAGCAGCGGGGAGCAGCATTTTTTGTGGCTACCTGATCCGCGCAGTCCCGCAGATCAAGTAGCCTAGTTTTTTTGTATTTTGTGAACCCACCGCGGGTTCTCTTTAAGTTTACAGGTAGCTGCTTATCTAGTGCTAACTTTTCTATGGTTTGATTTCTGTTTTTATATGAATACTAGCTGATTGCCCGGGTATGTATTTGGCTGGTGTCGGCTCCACCCACTTTTTCTAACCCTAACACACAATTACTCAATGACCAAGTTTGTGAGCTTTGTGGTCTTTGGCATCAATAATTTGCATTGAAATTAAAAAATCTGATGAGGTGTTTGTGGCTCCACCCCCTTTTCTTAATTTGAACCCCAGTCACCCAATGACCAACTGTACCAGGTTTGAGGCCTGTGCAATTAACAGTGCAAGAATGGTAGCAATTAAATATTTCCTTGAAAAGCAATAGGTGAAGCTTTATTCACTTTTGTAGGCTCCACCAACTTTTCTGAATATTAATCCCATTCACTGAGTGTCCAACTGTGCAAAGTTTAAAAACCCTGCCATTAACAGTGTAAGAATGGCTGCAGTTTACATTTTCCCAGTGAAATTTGTATTTGTCTCCACCCACTGATGACCCGGCGTTGCCCGGGTATGTATTTGACTGGTGTTGGTTCCGCCCACTTTTTCTAACCGTAACGCAAAAACATTCAATGACCAAGTTTGTGAGCTTTGGGGTCTTTAGCATCAATAATTCGTATATTCCCATTGAAATTAAACAAATCAGATTGGCTGTTTGTGGCTGCGCCCCTCTCCAGCATTTGAACCCCAGTCACCCAATGACCAACTGTAGCAGGTTTGAGGCATCTGCTATTAACAGTGTAAAAATGGCAGCAATTTAAATATTCCCATTGAAAATCAACAGGAGAATTTTGATTGGCTATTTTAGGCTCCACCTACTTCCTTGAATATTACTCTGTCACCCAGTGACCATCTGGGCAAAGTTTGGGAACCCTGCCATAAACAGTGTAAGAAGGACTGCAGTATACATTTTCCCAGTGAAATTTGTTTTTGGCTCTGCCCACTTTTTGTAACCTTGACACACAGTCACTCAATGACCAAGTTTGTGAGCTTTGGGGTTCTTGGCATCAAAAATGTGTATTTTCCCAAGAAATGAAACTGTTTGTGGCTCTGTCCCCTTTTATGAATTTGAACCCCAATGACTAACAGCACCAGGTTTGAGGCTTGTGCCATTAACAGTGCAAGAATGGCAGCAATTTTAATATTCCCCTTGAAAATCAACAGGCGATTTTGATTGGCTTTTTTAGGCTCCACCCACTTTTCTGAATATTAATCCCAGTCACCCAGTAACCAGCTGTGCAAAGTTTGAGAACCCAGCCATTAACAGTGACGAAGGGCTGCAGTTTACAATTTCCCAGAAAAATCTGTTTTTGACTCCACCCACTTTTTGTACCCTTGACACACAGTCACTACTAAATGACCAAGTTTGTGAGCTTTTGGGTTCATGGCATCAAAAATGTGTGAATGGAAGCAGTTTATCCAGAAAAGCAAATATGATTGGCTGTTTGTGGCTCCGCCCCATTAGTGAATTTGAACCCCAGTCACTTGATGACCGACTGTAGCAGGTTTTAGGCCTCTGCCATTAACAGTGTAAGAATGACAGCAGTTTCAATATTCCCCTTGAAAATCAATAGCTGAATTTTGATTGGCTCTTGTAGGCTCCACCTACATTTCTGAATATTAATCCTAGTCCCCCAGTGACCAACTGTGTCAAGTTTGAGAACCCTGCCATTAACAGTGTAAGAATAGCTGCAATTTATATTTTCCCATGTAAAAAAGTGTTATTTTTCTATTTCTAACCTTGACATCCATTCACTCAATGAGCAAGTTTATGAGCTGTGGGGTCTTTGGCATCAATAAGTTGCATTTTACCATTGAAATTAAACAAATCTGATTGGCTGTTTTTGGCCCGCTCCCTTTTCAGAATTCAAACCCCAGTCTCCCAGTGACTGACTGTACCAGATTTGAGGCCTCTGCCATTAAAAGTGTATGAATGGTAGCAATGTAAATATTCCCCTTGAAAATCAAAAGGTGAATTTTGATTGGCTGCTGTAGGCTCCACCCACTTGCCTGAATATTAGTCCCAGTCACCCAGTGGCCAACTGTGTCAAGTTTGAGAACCCTGCCAATAACAGAATGGCTGAAATCAATCTAAAAAATCTGATTGGCTGTTTGTGCCTCCTCCCCCTTTAGTGAATTTGGACCCCAGTCACCCAATAACTGACTGTATCAGGTTTGAGGCCTCTGCCATTAACAGTGTAAGAATGGTAGCAATGTAAATATTCCCCTTGAAAATCAATAGGTGAATTTTGATTGGCTGTTTTAGGCTCCACCCACATTTCTGCATATTAATCCCAGTCACCCAGTGGCCAATTGTGTCAAGTTTGGGAACCCTGCCATGTAAAAAATTAAGTTGTTGGCGCGGCACACTTTTTCTAACCTTGACATATAGTCACTCAATTATCAAGTTTATCAGCTTTGGGGTCCTTGGTATCAATACTTTGTATATTCCCATTGAAAAATAAACAAATCTGATTGGCTGTTTATGGCTCCTCCCCCTTTCTGAATTTGAACCCTAATCACCCAGTGACCAACTGTACCAGGTTTGAGGCATCTGCTATTAGCAGTATAAGAATGGTAGCAGCTTAAATATTCCCTTTGAACATCGAAAGGTGAAATTTTATTGGCTGTTGTAGGTTCCTTCCAAAATCTTAATCTCATTCACCCAGTGACCAACTGTGCAAAGTTTGAGATCCCTGTCATTAACAGTGTAAGAATGGCTACAGTTTATATTTTCCCAGTAAAATTTGTTTTTGGCTCCACCCACTTTTTGTAACCTGGACACACAGTCACTCAATGACCAAGTTTGTAAGCTTTCAGGTTCTTGGCAACAAAAACGTGTGAATGGAAGCCGTTTATGCAGCAAAGAAATCTGATTGGCTGTTTTTTGCTCCGCCCCCTGTAGTGAATTTGAACCCCAGTGACCCAATGACCGACTGTAGCAGGTTTCAGGCCTCTGGCATTAACAGTGTAAGAATGGCAGCAGTTTAAATAATCCCCTTGAAAATCAATAGGTGAATTTTGATTGGCGGCTGTAGGCTCCACCCACTTTCCTGAATATTAATTCCAAACGCCCAGTGACCAAGTGTGCCAAGTTTAAAACCCCTGTGATTTAGAGTCTAAGAATGGCTGCAGTTTACATCCTCCTATTTAAAATGAATGGCTGAAATTTGATTGGCTGTTTTATGCTCCGCCCACTTTTCCTGGACTTGTACCCTCGGTCACCAAGTGACACACTGTGCCAAGTGGGGGGACTCTGGCTTGATTACTGTGAGAATGGCTGGCAGCCTTTTACATTTTTTCGTGTGCAGGGGCGCACACACACACACACACACACACACTCTACAACCACACACACACACACACACACACACACACACACACACACACACACACACACACACACACACACACACACACACACACACATACACACACACACACACACACACACACACACTCTACAACCACACACACACACACACACACACACACACACACACACACACACACACACACACACACACACACACACACACACTCTACAACCACACACACACACACACACACACACACCATACACACACACACACACACACACACACACACACACACACACACACACACACACACACACACACACACACACACACACACACACACTCTACAACCACACACACACACACACACACACACTCTACAACCACACACACACACACACACACACACACACACACACACACACACGCACGCACGCACACCACACACTTGTGGACTTGCTTTGCTCTGTGCCCATCTCAGAAGGCAAAACACTTGCTCTCTATCCCCCTGTGTTACAATGACAGCAATGCAATTTATGTCCTAATAACATGAAATACAATAACTATATTTGCAGTAACAATTAATTATTTTTTTGCCTAGGCATTACTCTGGAGCAGATTCTGTTGGATGAAGATGGCTACTCACTGTCCCCACCTCTCAAAGGTACAAATAAAGCAATAATGCAAAACAAATACCACACTTTTCTCCTTTATGTTCTCTTTTAGGTCCACTAGCTGCCCTGAAGTCATTTGTGACAAAAGTTTCTTCCATCGGAACAATGTCCCTGCATTAATGGGATAATTTATGTTAACAACACTTCAACTGAATGTTACATGCAGACGCTTATACATGATTTTATAGGCTTCCTAGGTGATGACCCAGCGTTGCCCAGGTATATATTTGGCTGGTGTCAGTTCCACCCACTTTTTCTAACCATAACACACAAACACTCAAATTACCAAGTTTGTGAGCTTTGGCATCAATAATTTGTATATTCCCATAGAAAGTAAATAAATCAGATTAACTGTTTGTGACTCCACCCCTCTCCAGCGTTTGGACCCCAGTCACCCAGTCACCAACTATAGCAGGTTTGAGGCATCTGCTAATAATGGCAGCAATTTAAATATTCCCCTTGAAATTTAACAGTTTGAATTTTGATTGGCTATAATAGGTTCCACCAACTTCCCTGAATATTAATCTCAGTCACCCAGTGACCATCGGGGCAAAGTTTGGGAACCCTGCCATTAGTGTTGGGCGAACACATAGATGTTCGGGTTCGCGAACGTTCGCCGAACATCACCGCGATGTTCGGGTGTTCGCGCCGAACTCCGAACATAATGGAAGTCAATGGGGACCCGAACTTTCGTGCTTTGTAAAGCTTCCTTACATGCTACATACCCCAAATTAGCAGGGTATGTGCACCTTGGGAGTGGGTACAAGGGGAAAAAAATATTTGAAAAAGAGCTTATAGTTTTTGAGAAAATTGATTGTAAATTTTCAAAGGAAAAACTGTCTTTTAAATGTGGAGAATGTCATGTTTCTTTGCACAGGTAACATGCTTTTTGTCGCCATGCAGTCATAAATGTAATACAGAGAAGAGGTTCCAGGAAAAGGGACCGGTAATGCTAACCCAGCACCAGCAGCAGCACACGTGATGGAACAGGAGGAGGCGCAGGAGGAGAAGGCCACGCTTTGTGAGACACAACAACCCAGGCCTTGCATGAGGACAAGAAGCGTGCGGATAGCATGCTTTGTACCGCCATGCATGCAGTCATAAATGTAATAAAGATAAGAGGTTCAATAAACAGGGACCGGGCGGCAACGCTAACCCAGCAGCAGCAGACGTGATGGAACAGGAGGAGGCGCAGGAGGAGAAGGCCACGCTTTGTGAGACACAACAACCCAGGCCTTGCATGAGGACAAAAAGCGTGCGGATAGCATGCTTTTTACCGCCATGCATGCAGTCATAAATGTAATAAAGATAAGAGGTTCAATAAACAGGGACCGGGCGGCAACGCTAACCCAGCAGCAGCAGACAGGATGGAACAGGAGGAGGCGCAGGAGGAGAAGGCCACGCTTTGTGAGACACAACAACCCAGGCCTTGCATGAGGACAAGAAGCGTGCGGATAGCATGCTTTGTACCGCCATGCAGTCATAAATGTAATAAAGATAAGAGGTTCAATAAAGAGGGACCGGGCGGCAATGCTAACCCAGCAGCAGCAGACGTGATGGAACAGAAGGAGGCGCAGGAGGAGAAGGCCACGCTTTGTGAGACACAACAACCCAGGCCTTGCATGAGGACAAAAAGCGTGCGGATAGCATGCTTTTTACCGCCATGCATGCAGTCATAAATGTAATAAAGATAAGAGGTTCAATAAACAGGGACCACGCGGCAACGCTAACCCAGCAGCAGCAGACGTGATGGAACAGGAAGAGGCGCAGGAGGAGAAGGCCACGCTTTGTGAGACACAACAACCCAGGCCTTGCATGAGGACAAAAAGCGTGCGGATAGCATGCTTTTTACCGCCATGCATGCAGTCATAAATGTAATAAAGATAAGAGGTTCAATAAACAGGGACCTGGCAGCAACGCTAACCCAGCAGCAGCAGACGTGATGGAACAGGAGGAGGCGCAGGAGGAGAAGGCCACGCTTTGTGAGACACAACAACCCAGGCCTTGCATGAGGACAAAAAGCGTGCGGATAGCATGCTTTTTACCGCCATGCATGCAGTCATAAATGTAATAAAGATAAGAGGTTCAATAAACAGGGACCGGGCGTCAACGCTAACCCAGCAGCAGCAGACGTGATGGAACAGGAGGAGGCGCAGGAGGAGAAGGCCACGCTTTGTGAGACACAACAACCCAGGCCTTGCATGAGGACAAAAAGCGTGCGGATAGCATGCTTTTTACCGCCGTGCATGCAGTCTCAAATGTAATAAAGATAAGAGGTTCAATAAACAGGGACCACGCGGCAACGCTAACCCAGCAGCAGCAGACGTGATGGAACAGGAGGAGGCGCAGGAGGAGAAGGCCACGCTTTGTGAGACACAACAACCCAGGCCTTGCATGAGGACAAAAAGCGTGCGGATAGCATGCTTTTTACCGCCATGCATGCAGTCATAAATGTAATAAAGATAAGAGGTTCAATAAACAGGGACCGGGCGGCAACGCTAACCCAGCAGCAGCAGACGGGATGGAACAGGAGGAGGTGCAGGAGGAGAAGGCCACGCTTTGTGAGACACAACAACCCAGGCCTTGCATGAGGACAAAAAGCGTGCGGATAGCATGCTTTTTACCGCCATGCATGCAGTCATAAATGTAATAAAGATAAGAGGTTCCATAAACAGGGACCGGCAACGCTAACCCAGCAGCAGCAGCACATGTGATGGAACAGGAGCAGGCGCAGGAGGAGAAGGCCATGCTTTTTGAGACACAACAACACAGGCCTTGCATGAGGACAAAAAGCGTGCGGATATAGCAGCAATGCTTTATGCCGCCATGCAGTCATAAATGTAATACAGATGAGAGGTTCAATAAACAGGGACCGGAAACACTAAACCATCCCAGATGTTCATTGGTCATGTTACTTGGTTGGGGTCCTGGAGTGTTGCGTAGTCGTTTCCAATCCAGGATTGATTCATTTTAATTTGAGTCAGACGGTCTGCATTTTCTGTGGAGAGGCGGATACGCCGATCTGTGACGATGCCTCCGGCAGCACTGAAACAGCGTTCCGACATAACGCTGGCTGCCGGGCAAGCCAGCACCTCTATTGCGTACATTGCCAGTTCGTGCCAGGTGTCTAGCTTCATGCCCGTTTTCAGGTCCAGCGGTGCCAGCCACAAATCCGTCTGTTCCTTTATTCCCCTCCAAATTTCCTCCCCTGTGTGCTGCTTATCCCCAAGGCAGATCAGCTTCAGCAACGCTTGCTGACGCATGCCAACAGCTGTGCTGCACTGCTTCCACGATCCTACTGCTGCTGGTGCTGGGTTAGCATTTCCGGATGAGGTACAGCTTTGAGATGCGTTGGAGGAGAAGGAGTCAGAGAGGTAGGTGCTGCTGTTGTTATCCAGTGGGAGGGACGGCGGTGCAGCTGTTTGCGGCGTGGGCAACACCCGCGCCGTAGCAGGTGAGGAATCGCTGCCAGGCTCCACAAGGTTCACCCAGTGCGCGGTAAGGGAGATGTATCGACCCTGGCCGAACGCACTCGTCCAGGTGTCAGTGGTGAGGTGAACCTTGCAGGCAACGGCATTCTTCAAGCTTCGGGTTATTTTGCTGACCACGTGCTCATGCAACTCAGGCACTGCAGAGCGCGCAAAGTGGTAGTGGCTGGGAACCACGTAACGTGGGATGGCCACTGACATCATGCCCTTGAAGCTGTTTGTCTCCACCACTCGATATGGCAGCATTTCGCAGGCCAGAAGCTTGGCTATGCTGGCTGTTACTGCCATGGCCCGGGGGTCATTTGCTGGCAATTTCCTCTTGCGCTCAAACATCTCCGAGACAGACAACTGAACCGTAGGGCTGCACACCGAAGGGCTGTTGGTTGTTGTGTTTGATGAACACTGGGAGACCTCAAGAGCACTAGTCCGGAAAGTGACAGTGTCAGCGTCGTCTGATGTTTGTGAATGTTGTGAACCACGCAATGGCTGGGCTACTGCTGCTGCTGAGGCGGGTCTGGTGGTGAGTCTGGTGAACCCAAGGGAGGCAGTGTTGCTGGTGGTACCCTGTCCTGCCGCGTTTGCCCACAGAGTGGGATGTTTGGATAGCATGTGGCGGCTCATGCTGGTGGTGGAGAGGTTGTTAATACTTTTCCCCCTGCTCAGGCGGGTCTTGCACACCTTGCAAATCGCCATGGTAACATCCTCAGTGCAGTCTTCAAAGAAAGCCCAGACTTTGGAGCACCTGCCTTGCTGGCGATTTCTGTTTGCGCCTCTTTTGCCTCTCACTTGAACTTCCACACTTGTGGTGCCTGAAATTGCGCACCGCCTACCTTGTGGCACAAGGCGAACTCGTGCAGAAGTTGGTTCTTCAACAGACTCATCTTTGCTGCTGCTACGACGGCGATGTTTTCGTTCACAAACAAAATCTGGGTCTATGTCCATGTCCACATTGTCCATACCCTCCTCTTCCATCTCCTGAAACTCGTCATATGTCATTGTGGGGGGCCGCCGCCGTGGAGTAGAGCTCCCCAGAACAACCTCTGCGCAGCTCACTCCAACGTCGTCTGGTTATCTGGCAGTTGTGTGCGTGGTGTCGCTGCCGGTTGTGTCAGCTTTGTGCCCACTGGCTCCTTGTAACTGGCTGAGGACTCGGACCTCGTGCGTGATGATGTGCTGGTGCTGCTTAACCCACTGCTGGACGCTTGAGAGGTCATCCAAGTAATTATCTGGTCCTGTTCTTTTGGATCTGTGAGGGTGGTTGTCCTGGACAACATGGGCGGTATTGAGTGGGTTTTCTTGGGTGCTCCCCTGTGGCCTGTACGTGAACCGTCAGGGGAAACACCTCTTCCCTTGCCCCTCCCTCTTTCACCGGATTTCTTCCTCATTTCACTTATCCTTAAAGTACACGCTGACTGGCAGCAGTACAGTGGCAGTACAGAAATGCTATACAGTGGTGGGTGAGCGGTGTACCACTATTGCCAGCAGCGACACAGAGCACAATGATATACAGTGGCGGGTGAGCGGTGTACTACTGTTCCCAGCAGACACAGAGTGGCAGTAAACACAATGCTATATAGTGTGGCTGAGCCGTGTACACAGAGTGGCATTAAACACAATGCTATATAGTCTGCTATATAGTCACCCCGAACGGGGTGATGTTCTGCAGAACCCGAACAGTGGCAAACACTGTTCGCCCAACACTACTGGGAACGCAGATTTTAGTACCTAAACACACGATACAACATGTTTTCCGGGGTCGGACTCTGAGGCACATACAGATGGTCCCGATCATCATCCTCATCATACAACTCTTCTCCTGAGTCTGACCCACCCACCACCTCTGCCACCCCAACATCCCCAGACACAGACCCCTCATCGTCCTCAACATTAACTTGGGATGCTGGCCTGAGCCAGACCTCCTCCTCCACATCAGGCCCCATCATCTCCTCAATGGCAGCCCTCATTAATCGCTCTGGCAACGGACCGATGGACACAACGTTCTCCTCCGGGGAGGGCTGCTGCTGACCACTGGCTGCTGGGGTGGATGTTATAGCTTGCGTGGGGCGTTGGCTGTTGCTGTTGTTGGGAGTGCTGCTCACAGCGCAGGTCTCTGGGGAACTCATGGTGAGCTCATATAGTGGTTGACGGTGAGTGGAGTATTACTGATCCCAGCAATATACACACTGACTGGCAGAGTACGCAATGCTATATAGTGTGGCTGAGCGGTGTACACAGAGTGGCAGTAAACACAATGCTATATAGTCTGGCTGAGCGAGCGGTGTACTACTGTTCCCAGCAGAATCAGAGTGGCAGTAAACACAATGCTATATAGTGTGGCTGAGCCGTGTACACAGAGTGTCAGTAAACAATGCTATATAGTCTGGCTGAGCCGTGTACACAGAGTGGAAGTACACACAAAGCTATATAGTGTGGCTGAGCCGTGTACACAGAGTGTCAGTAAACAATGCTATATAGTCTGGCTGAGCCGTGTACACAGAGTGGAAGTACACACAATGCTATATAGTGTGGCTGAGCCGTGTACACAGAGTGTCAGTAAACAATGCTATATAGTCTGGCTGAGCCGTGTACACAGAGTGTCAGTAAACAATGCTATATAGTCTGGCTGAGCCGTGTACACAGAGTGGAAGTACACACAATGCTATATAGTCTGGCTGAGCCGTGTACACAGAGTGTCAGTAAACAATGCTATATAGTCTGGCTGAGCGGTGTACACAGAGTGGCAGTACACACAATGCTATATAGTCTGGCTGAGCCGTGTACACAGAGTGTCAGTAAACAATGCTATATATAGCGTGGCTGAGCGAGGTACACAGTGGCAGTACACACAATGCTATATAGTCTGGCTGAGCGGTGTACACAGAGTGGAAGTACACACAATTCTATATAGTCTGGCTGAGCCGTGTACACAGAGTGTCAGTAAACAATGCTATATAGTCTAGCTGAGCGGTGTACACAGAGTGGCAGTACACACAATGCTATATAGTCAGGCTGAGCCGTGTACACAGAGTGTCAGTAAACAATGCTATATATAGCGTGGCTGAGCGAGGTACACAGTGGCAGTACACACAATGCTATATAGTCAGGCTGAGCCGTGTACACAGAGTGTCAGTAAACAATGCTATATATAGCGTGGCTGAGCGAGGTACACAGTGGCAGTACACACAATGCTATATAGTCAGGCTGAGCCGTGTACACAGAGTGTCAGTAAACACAATGCTATATGTAGCGTGGCTGAGCGAGGTACACAGTGGCAGTAAACAATGCTATATATAGTGTGGCTGAGCGAGCGGTGTACTACTGTTCCCAGCAGCGACACACAATGACTGGGGGGACCCTGGCTAGAGTGGCTGGAGCGCGAACTACCCTGCCTGCCTACCCAAAGCTAACCCCACAGACAAATGGCGGAGATATGACGTGGTTCGGGTATTTATTTACCCGAACCACGTGACCGTTCGGCCAATCAGAGCGCGTTCGGGCCCGAACCACGTGACCCGTTCGGCCAATCACAGCGCTAGCCGAACGTTCGGCCATGCGCTCTTAGTTCGGCCATGCGGCCGAACGGTTTGGCCGAGCGCCGTCAGGTGTTCGGCCGAACTCGAACATCACCCGAACAGGGTGATGTTCTGCAGAACCCGAACAGTGGCGAACACTGTTCGCCCAACACTACCTGCCATAAACAGTGTAAGAAGACCTACAGTTTATATTTTCCCAGTGAAATTTGTTTTTGGCTCCGCCCACTTTTTGTAACCTGGACACACAGTCACTCAATGACCAAGTTTGTGAGCTTTCGGGTCCTTGGCTTCAATAAAAACAAATCTGATTAGCTGTTTGTGGCTCTGCCCCCTTTTCTGAACTTGAACCCTAGTGACCCAACGACCAACTGTACCAGGCTTGAGGCTTTTTCCATTAACAGTGCAAGAATGGCAACAATTTTAATATTCCTCTTGAAAATCAACAGGTGAATACTGATTGGCTTTTTTTAGGTTCCACCCACTTTTCTGAATATGAATCCAAGTCACCCAGTAACCAACTGTGCAAAGTTTGAGAACCCTGCCATTAACAGTGAAGAAGGGCTGCAGTTTATATTTTCCCAGGGAAATCTGTTTTTGACACCATCCAGTTTTTGTAACCTTGATTCACAGTAACTCAATGAGCAAGTTTGTGAGCTTTGGAGTTCCTGGCATCAAAATTGTGGTAATGGAAGCAGTTTCTCCAGCATTGCAATCTGATTGGCTGTTTGTGGCTCTGTCCCTTTAGTGAATTTGAGCCCCAGTCACTTAGTTACTGACTGTAGTAGACAAACAAACAAAAGCAGGCGGCGCTCAATCCAGTAGGAAATCGGAAAAGTTCAGTCTTAGCCTCCAGTCAGTGCTGCTCCATAAACTTGTGGGAAATCAAGCCAACATCTATAGAAACAAAAGGGTATAGGAGCGCTCTCTGGTGCATTAACTTCCTTTAATCGCTTCAGTAAAAGATTAAAATACACTTACAAGATGATGTCTAATTACAGGCATATCACATATCCAACAGATGTATTCCTTCCACCAATCCAGATGACGCTAACACCTCACGAGCTCCAACCGCGCTATGGCCAGTAGCGGGGACTTTCACTCCGTGCGCTGGCAGTGTCCGTTATCCTGGGGGGCAGCTACCTAATCTAACCTATCCTGGGGGGCAGCTACCTAATCTATCCTGGGGGCAGCTACCTACTCTAACCTATCCTGGGGGGCAGCTACCTAATCTAACCTATCCTGGGGGGCAGCTACCTAATCTATCCTGGGGGCAGCTACCTACTCTAACCTATCCTGGGGGGCAGCTACCTAATCTAACCTATCCTGGGGGAAAGCTACCTAACCTATCCTGGGGGGCAGCTACCTAATCTAACCTATCCTGGGGGAAAGCTACCTAATCTATCCTGGGGGGCAGCTACCTAACCTATACTGGGGGGCACCTACCTCATCTAACCTATACTGGGGGGGGCAGCTACCTAATCTAACCTATACTGGGGGGCACCTACCTATCTAACCTGGGGCACTTACTTGTCTAACCTGTATTCGGGGCACCTAGCTAGCCTATACAGATGGCAACTATACTGGCTACCTATATTGGAGGCACCTACCTAACTAACCTATACTAGGGGCACCTACCTATCTAACCTATGCTGGGGACAACTATTCTGGCTACCTATATTAGAGGCACCCACCTAGCTAACCTGTACTGGGGGCACCTATCTATCTTACCTATACCGGCGGCGCCTGCCTATCTAACCTATACTGGGGGCAACTATACTGGCTACTTATGCTGGAGGCACCTACCTGGCTAACCTATACCGGGGGCAACTATACTGGCTTACCTATGCCTGGCTACCTATACTGGGGGGACCTATAGCTGGCTATAGGGATTTGGATATGTGTGTGCGTCGGGTGTTGCCGGGGGAGGGGGGCTGTTGTTGCCATGGGGGGGGGCCCACATCCAGATTCCGCATCGGGGCCCAGAGGTTTGTAGCTACGCCTCTGCCCTCAGACCCCCTTCCGATCACCTCCCCAGTGCATTGATTGCATCTATTTTCCCCTCTAACCACCCTCTGAGACACCCATCAATCACCTCCTGTCACCCCCCTAGCACTCCTATCCATCAGATCAGGCCCAATACAACCTGTCATCTAAAAGGCCACCCTGCTTATGACCGGTTCCACAAAATTCGCCCCCTCATAGACCACCTGTCATCAAAATTTGCAGATGCTTATACCCCTGAACAGTCATTTTGAGACATTTGGTTTCCAGACTACTCACGGTTTTGGGCCCGTAAAATGCCAGGGCGGTATAGGAACCCCACAAGTGACCCCATTTTAGAAAAAAAGACACCCCAAGGTATTCTGTTAGGTGTATGACGAGTTCATAGAAGATTTTATTTTTTGTCAAAAGTTAGCGGAAATTGATTTTTATTGGTTTTTTTTCACAAAGTGTCATTTTTCACTAACTTGTGACAAAAAATAAAATCTTCTATGAACTCGCCATACACCTAACGGAATACCTTGGGGTGTCTTCTTTCTAAAATGGGGTCACTTGTGGGGTTCCTATACTGCCCTGGCATTTTAGGGGCCCTAAACCGCGAGGAGTAGTCTAGAAAACAAATGCCTCAAAATGACCTGTGAATAGGACGTTGGGCCCCTTAGCGCACCTAGGCTGCAAAAAAGTGTCACACATGTGGTACCGCCGTACTCAGGAAAAGTAGTATAATGTGTTTTGGGGTGTATTTTTACACATACCCATGCTGGGTGGGAGAAATTTCTATGTAAATGGACAATTGTGTGTAAAACAAATCAAACAATTGTCATTTACAGAGATATTTCTCCCACTTAGCATGGGTATGTGTAAAAATACACCCCAAAACACATTATGCTACTTCTCCTGAGTACGGCGGTACCACATGTGTGGCACTTTTTTACACCCTAAGTACGCTAAGGGGCCCAAAGTCCAATGAGTATCTTTAGGACTTCACAGGTCATTTTGCGACATTTGGTTTCAAGACTACTCCTCACGGTTTAGGGCCCCTAAAATGCCAGGGCAGTATAGGAACCCCACAAATGACCCCATTCTAGAAAGAAGACACCCAAAGGTATTCCGTTAGGAGTATGGTGAGTTCATAGAAGATTTTATTTTTTGTCACAAGTTAGCGGAAAATGACACTTTGTGAAAAAAAAACAATTAAAATCAATTTCCGCTAACTTGTGACAAAAAAATAAAAACTTCTATGAACTCACCATACTCCTAACGGAATACCTTGGGGTGTCTTCTTTCTAGAATGGGGTCATTAGTGGGGTTCCTATACTGCCCTGGCATTTTAGGGGCCCTAAACCGTGAGGAGTAGTCTTGAAACAAAAATGACCTGTGAAATCCTAAAGGTACTCATTGGACTTTGGGCCCCTTAGCGCAGTTAGGGTGCAAAAAAGTGCCACACATGTGGTATCGCCGTACTCGGGAGAAGTAGTACAATGTGTTTTGAGGTGTATTTTTACACATACCCATGCTAGGTGGGAGAAATATCTCTGTAAATGACAATCTTTTGATTTTTTTACACACAAGTGTCCATTTACAGAGTTATTTCTCCCACTCAGCATGGGTATGTGTAAAAATACACCCCAAAACACATTGTACTACTTCTCCCGAGTACGGCGATACCACATGTGTGGCACTTTTTTGCACCCTAACTGCGCTAAGGGGCCCAAAGTCCAATGAGTACCTTTAGGATTTCACAGGTCATTTTGAGAAATTTTGTTTCAAGACTACTCCTCACGATTTAGGGCCCCTAAAATGCCAGGACAGTATAGGAACCCCACAAATGACTCCATTTTAGAAAGAAGACACCCCAAGGTATTCTGTTAGTAGTACGGTGAGTTCATAGAAGATTTTATTTTTTGTCACAAGTTAGCGGAAATTGATTTTAATTGTGTTTTTTCACAAAGTGTCATTTTCCGCAAACTTGTGACAAAAAATAAAATCTTCTATGAACTCACCATACTCCTAACGGAAAACCTTGGGGTGTCTTCTTTCCAAAATGGGGTCATTTGTGGGGTTCCTATACTGCCCTGGCATTTTAGGGGCCCTAAACCGCGAGGAGTAGTCTTGAAACGAAATTTCTCAAAATGACCTGTGAAATCCTAAAGGTACTTATTGGACTTTGGGCCCTTTAGCGCAGTTAGGGTGCAAAAACGTGCCACACATGTGGTATCGCCATACTCAGGAGAAGTAGTATAATGTGTTTTGGGGTGTATTTGTACACATACCCATGCTGAGTGGGAGAAAGATCTCTGTAAATGGACAATTGTGTGTAAAAAAAATTAAAAAATTGTCATTTACAGAGATATTTCTCCCACCCAGCATGGGTATGTGTAAAAATACACCCCAAAACACATTATACTACTTCTCCTGAGTACGGCAATACCACATGTGTGGCACTTTTTTGCAACCTAACTGCTCTAAGGGGCCCAAAGTCCAATGAGCACCTTTAGGCTTTACAGGGGTGCTTACAAATTAGCACCCCCCAAAATGCGAGGACAGTAAACACACCCCACAAATGACCCCATTTTGGAAAGTAGACACTTCAAGGTATTCAGAGAGGGGCATGGTGAGTCCGTGGCAGATTTCATTTTTTTTTGTCGCAAGTTAGAAGAAATGGAAACTTTTTTTTTTTTGTCACAAAGTGTCATTTTCCGCTTACTTGTGACAAAAATTAATATCTTCTATGAACTCACTATGCCTCTCAGTGAATACTTTGGGATGTCTTCTTTCCAAAATGGGGTCATTTGGGGGGTATTTATACTATCCTGAAATTCTAGCCCCTCATGAAACATGTCAGGTGGTCAGAAAAGTCATAGATGCTTGAAAATGGGAAAATTCACTTTTTGCACCATAGTTTGTAAACGCTATAACTTTTACCCAAACCAATAAATATACACTGAATGTTTTTTTTTTTTAATCAAAAACATGTTTGTCCACATTTTTCGCGCTGCATGTATACAGAAATTTTACTTTATTTGAAAAATGTCAGCACAGAAAGTTAAAAAAATCATTTTTTTGCCAAAATTCATGTCTTTTTTGATGAATATAATAAAAAGTAAAAATCGCAGGAGCAATCAAATAGCACCAAAAGAAAGCTTTATTAGTGACAAGAAAAGGAGCCAAAATTCATTTAGGTGGTAGGTTGTATGAGCGAGCAATAAAAC